>NW_011889307.1:893695-895778 GCF_000151845.1 Pteropus vampyrus | reverse complement strand
CAGATGTGTACAGCAGCATTATTCATAACAGCCAAAGGTAGAAACAACCCAAATGTTGATCAAATGATGAATGGATAAAACAAAATGTGCTATATCCACATAATGGAATATTATTCAGCAATAAAAATAAAGACACAAAAATAAAGTCACAAAAGATCACATATTGTATGATTCTGTTTATATGAAATATGATAATAGAAAAATTTATAGAAAGAAAGTAGAATACTAGTTAAAACTAAAGCTGAGAGATTTGTGAGGGAGTGGGTGAGGTGACTGCTGACAGGTATGGAGTTTCTTTTTGGAGTGATGATCTAAATGTTATAAAACTGTGCTTCTGGCTGCACGACACATAATATACTAAAAACACTGAAGTATACACTTTAAATGAGTGAACTGTATGGTATGAATTATATTTCAATAAAGCTGTTACAAAAAATGAGAATACTTAGACAATTTATTAAACCTTTAACTCCATGAAAATAAGCTTACTACTAATTTTTAGTTTATACACACAAACATTATCTAAAATTATATAACTGAAAAAAATTGACCACCAATAATTCATTAATTCATTGAATACTTCTCCTTTACTATTCTGCAGTTTCTTATATACTTCCAGGAATTATGTAAGGCTAACATAAGAAAGCAAAAATATACAGAGCTTTTTCAGATTGTGAGAACATGCCAAAATCGACCTCTCCATCTGAAAATAAAAAATCAATTCTAATTAGAAAGAAACCATCTGGATCTATAGGAAGGATCACAGGAAGGATGAAGAGTAATATAATAAAATCTCAGCTATTAAAGTAAAAATAAACTAATTTATTCATTTTCTTGATTCACTGCCTCATTCCAGCCTTCTCTGCTTTCTACTCATTTTCCCTTCAACATCAGGAAGTTTAAGAAAAATAAAAGATGATGTAATTATGTGCTATGTACCTTCTGACCATTTAAGCACTTTTCAGCTAAGTAAATCATGCTACATTTATGGTCCTTTGTATACATCTGCATGTTCTACCACAGAGTAATAACATGAAGTGTGAAAATGTCACTTTTATCACTTCTAACAACACTTTCAAAGTGTGCATTAAATATTCTAAACTTATTTTGTGTTACTTTGAACTCCCACGTGCTCCTTTGGTACAACAATGCTACAGAGCAAATGAAATATATTTTAACATTCATTAAATTTTCAAAATAAAATTTTAAATCCCTCAAAAAAAACCTAATAAAAAAATTTAATGCACACTGAGAACATACCTGATTTTGCTTATTTTTAAATTATAAACTGGAAGTACTCTATTTTTATTTTATAATCATTCATTAAAATAAGGTGATTACTATGTGCTAGACATAAGCATTCACATAATTTTACAAATATTTAATTCATTTATTGCTCTGTATAACATGATAGGGACTGTTGTTATCTCCAGTTTACACGCAAGGAAACAGACATGGAGAGGTTAAATTCCTGGCCCAAGGTCACACAGGCAGTTAACACATGGTGAACAGTCTGGCTTAAGAGCACGTGCTCTTTTTTCTCAAACCAACAATAGGTTCTGTCACCATGAAAAGTCTGAATTTTAAACAGATTCTTGGACTGGGGGCTCATAACCATCAGCTCATTCAATTTAGCACCCGTCTCATCCCCACTAGCTGTTCCAGAACTGCTACCTTCACCATGAAGCTCCATGAGTTTCCCCAATTCAAAGTGGGGCTTCTTCAGCATTTTGACTTTTCTAACAAAGACATCATAGAGCAGATGACAGAATGGCAAGCCTTTTCTATATCTTTTCCAATGTTAGTAATTTCTAAGGAATCAATTTATTGACCACTTCTTTCAAGTCATTTGTCATTATTTCCATCACCTTCTGGGTGTGGTGGATGTAGTAATGCTGAGCATAACAGGTCTTCCAAATCTAATGTGTTTTTTAGTAAAACCAACACAGAATAAATGGAGCAGATACCCATTTGTAGTCTTGACACCAACATAAGCTTCAATCATGGCAAAAAATCTGCCATTTTTTGACTATGGAGCACATTTTGTCACAGATAAGATCCATGCCAGGGAAATTAGTCAAGC
>NW_011889307.1:888022-890780 GCF_000151845.1 Pteropus vampyrus | reverse complement strand
TACTGGACACAGAAAGGCTGGACTACAGATTTTCCAGAACTTCAGAATGAATAAATGAAACTAAACGTTAGGTAACTGCATGAAAACTGTCCATCAAAGATGCCTCTAAGAGGTTTCTTTCCCTCCCAGTTGCCAATTGCTTCCTAGCTAAAGTTTTAATTGCCTTTCCACAAAATTCCTTAAAATGTTTAATTATGTTTGTATGAAATTTCTGAAAAATGTCTAGATAAATTTAATTTTACTCTTCAAAGTAACAAAGAAAACAATCACATGCAGCCAAAGTTAACAGGAAACATACCATGCATTATTTTTAGTCTTGCAACTGAACGGTCACTTCATTTAAAAACTGTTTCTAATCAAATGTTAATGACCACATTGCTGTTATAGCAGACTAAAAATACTGCATTCTCCTAAAAATTACACACAGCTTAAAAACACTCAAATGGAACCAGGCAAAGGATTCTAATTAGTCAAAATGATCACCTCGTCCTCCTGATAAAGAAAACATAAAAAGTAATTTAAACATATTAATCCATTGCTCTATTATGCATTTAGATATATATATAAACACACACACACTCAGTAATATGAATGAGATTCTTAATAAAGTATGCTGATGCTAGAATCAGAAAGGGCACATTTTCTTCTTAGAAGAGTACAAAGAATACATACGTTACTTTTTAAAAAGTAAAATCCAGTTTTCTTTCCTAACTCAGTTTATTCCATGCCAAAAGGTCAATTAATGTGTATATGTATATATTTTTTCCCTTTATGACAGCTGCAATACCCACTAGAAAATGTCTCCATTATCTTAGTGAAAAAAATACAATGTCTATACTTTGATGATGCCTTATAAAAATATAGGTTATCATAACAAAGGCAGATACTATAATAAACATTAATGTTACTTTTTAAAGTTCTAACCATGAATGCAACAAACTAAAGTTTGTGATTCATAATTCAGACATCTGTATCTAAAATGATAAATAAAATGTAAGCTTAAACAAAGATTAAATGCAGGCTGATCTGATCAGAATTCAAAATAATGGGGATTTTCATTTGTTTCCTGTTTTTTCTACGAATGTAACAAAGACTAATTCATCTCACTAAGTTTTGAAAGGAGTCAAAAACATCCGACTCAAATTCAAGAGCATTAAAAACTGAGTATAATAAAAATTTGTTCAATTAAATACTGAATAGAAATCTTTTAATAAAATTAATAAAGACAACATGAACTAGTCCATATAATTAATCCTGACTTCGTATTTCATAATTTAAGCTCCTTGAGGAGATATAACTTAATACCACTTATTACTTAAACACTGCATATTAAAATGTATAAGGGTTGTTACAGATTTTTAGGTTAAGGATTTAATGTTTTTAAAATAATACTTAATGGTATAATTACAACTAATCTTAGAAATGTAATAATTCAGTAAGACCTATATATAAACTTTTCATAATATATTAGAGAACTATGATGTTGTAAAGAAAAATACAATAATATATAAGCATTAATTCACAAGAATGTTTATTCTATTTAGTGTCTACTACAAAGCTTACTGCAGCCTTGAAGTAGGCAATAAATTATAAAGGATATATTTTATACTTAATCCCAAGTGGGTACTATGAGAGTAAGTTTCAAAAATGTTAGCGCCGGATAATTCTTTTACAATTTAACAGTCTCATGCTGGGAAAAAGAACAAAAGGAAAGTAGTTGTGTGCTGAGGCCTGACCAAGAAGAACCAGAACCTATAGTTTCTGTAGATACAAACATAGGAATACAGTACTACATACACTCTGAGAGAGATTTGGATGAGTATTTAGTTTTTTAAAGTACAAGCCTAAAAGTCAAAAATCTTATTTGAGCTCCAAAATAAAAAAAATATGTATTATCTTTCAGCATAATTTTTTTGTATTAAAGACTTTAAAAAACAGTCTACCATACCTCAGGAGTTTTTCGGTTCTGCAAAATTTGTTTGTCAGTTTCTTTGTTAGCAAAGTATCTAGTGCAGCCTCGGTTTAAATACTATGACAAAGAAAGGTAAAATATAATTAACAAATATGATCCTAATGAAAATAATACATAAGAAAACACAACTTATTAAGTAGTGCTAACCATAAAGAATTTCTAAACATAAACATCTCAGTTAAAACCCATACTTCTAATGTAACGACTAGGTGGAGAGCCAGAGGAGAGAAAGAGCAATTAGGGGGATCAGTTTATAAACTATATAATTGTCTAACAAATGTACTATATACTTAATCTAATAATAAAATTAAATTTTAAAAAACCTCATACTTTTATATAAGCATTTTACTTCCACTAATCAAACCAGAGATGGTGAAAATCCCAATTCTTGAAAGTAGATTTAAATTAAATGATTAACGTAAAAATCAATACCATAAACCTTTCCTATACTTAAAGGGCAAAAATTTTAAATACTCTCAGTGTCAAACATCTTACTAAAGATACATATAGTTCATAAGTACTACAGATAATAAAAATCACCTTCATATTAAATTATAAAGTCTCAAATAAAGACCCACACAGTGTGATTTAATATTTTAAATTCTAACATATATTATCCTTGAGTTTCTAATTTTTTATTTTTAGAGTCAGTGCTTTAAAACATGCCTTTCATATTTACTGACAATTAACACTGACTATATGTAAATTATAATACTTGCTTTATGAACCGTCATAGTTATTAAAATAACAATTTCAGCTTTTATCTCAAGGTTTTACTTTGTTGCC
>NW_011889307.1:872927-886202 GCF_000151845.1 Pteropus vampyrus | reverse complement strand
AATAATAAAAAAGAAATTGATTGAATAGAGAGAAGCTGGGTTGCAAAAACAGACACACACAGAACAATAATTAAATATGTATGTATGTCATGATTCTCAAATGGAAAACTCCTGTCCAAATAGGACTATCAAAATCACCTGGAGAAATTTATGCAAACTACATTCCTAACCCCTGTCCCATGACTCCTATACATCCCTCTTAGGGACAGTGTTTTCTAGCTGAGAATTTGTAAATTATGCTAACCATCCCCAGTCACCATTTCTTGAAACTCTACTGGCTTGTGATTCTTGACACTCCTGATTTTCCTTGTACTTCTCTCATAACTCCATTTATGCTTTCTGTCTTGGGCAACTCTTGGTCTGTTCATCCTCTTCAACTCCAGAGTTTGAATACTGACACATGCTTTTTTCACATTACACAATCTCTCTAGATAATCTCATTTAACACCATCGTAGTTTTAACTATCACCAGAGTACTGACATCTCCCAAACCTGTCACTCCAGCATTGACAACGATCTTCAGATTAGTTATCTGTCTTCTGAACATTTCCACTTCAGATGATCCATAGGCTCCAAAACTCAACTTGCCCTATATGCCAAATCTTCCACCTGGCCCCAATATGGTATTTACATCCACCTAGTTTCCCTGGTCAAATTTTGGGAAATTATTCCAGACTCTTCCTTCTCCCAACCATATTCAGTCTACAAGTCCTATCAATTTTACCTCCTAATATTTTAAACATCCCCTCCTCTATAAACCAAATTCAGGCCCTGAGTAACTGCTACTTCAACTATAGCCATAGGTTCCCAACCAATCTACCCATGGTTGCAATTTCTATGGATAGAAATTGTACCCGCTTAAAACCATCTCCATATAAAGCCCAGAGGTTAAGTATTAGACCTGATATCCAATTTTCTACTTAAAGCCCTTCAATAGCTCCTTATTAACTACAAAAGTCCAAACTTTTTAGACTCACTTCCTACCACTTCCTGCCCTACCATTTAAACTGTTTCTTGTTTTTCTTTGTTCATCTTCTTTTGTATCTACCAAGAATACCCTTTGCATCTTTTTTTCTCTAGTTAATACCTGAAAAATCCTTCAGGATTCTCATCAAGTGTCAGTTGTTCCAGTAAGATTTTCCAAAATCCACAGAATCCTATGCGTATCTCTTTCTTATCATTAAACATATCTATCAATTTGTGTGTGTCCCACCACAAATTGATTCTAAGTTGCTCAGGAGCACGAACTGTGTCTCACTTATCTTTTTAACCTTGGCACAATGCTTGATACCCAGAGGATAAACAGTAAATATTTGTTGTTAAACTGAATTAAGGAAGATAATCATGGGTCCTCTATTAGTATTAATTCAGTGGTCAAACTTTTCTTTTACAAAAAGTCAAAGGTAACTTTAAAACCAGCATGACGGAACTATTATGAATTTCTTTTTGAGTTTAAATTGATCAAGGGGTTTAACATTTATCCTTTTACCTATCCCATTACTTACCTCCTCATATAGTACTATATTATAAACTCGGCAGTAAATCTCAATAGAGATCTACTTAATACAGAAGCCATTCTATTACATTACACTGGATTTAATGTAAGTTACATAAAACTAGATATCAAAATCCACTGAAAAAGTTTTATAATCGAAAGAAATCGAATATACAAAAATTGTATGAAATTTTTCATCCAACCTACCCGAAAATTATCTGGGGAGCTCAAATGAAGTTTTTCCCTAATATCTTCAGAAGCACCAGCACACAACCTATAAAAGATGTGATAATTCCTCTCCTCTTTGCCTTGAACACAGATCCTAGATTTCTCTAGAAGATAATGTGAAACAAATCCTCCAACAACTGAACTCTAAAAAACAAAACAGAGAAAATATACTTTTCCATATGAAGTCATAAAGTATAACCTACCAAAGTTAAAGTATTATCTTTTTAAATAAACAACTATCAAAAAGACTGTAGGATTTATCAAATAAAAGAGAAAAAACAGATATATAAATGTAAGCTTAGCGTATTTAGAGGTCACAGTGAACAAATAAATTTTCCATGAGTTCAAGTACAACTCTAATTCTATCAAGACACTTGTATTTTTCAAAAAACATTCCCCCAAATATATCATCCCCAAACTCATTCTCACTTACCTTTCCATTGAAATGTATTTCTACAAATTTTCCAAATCGACTGCTATTATTGTTGCGAACAGTCTTTGCATTTCCAAAGGCTTCTAAGAGTGGGTTAGCTATTAAAAGAAAAATAAAAATATTCCATCAAAAAATTAGCATGAAGGAAAATTACAAAACAATATACACAGTATGTTTCCATTTACTAATATATATAGCGCTAGCAAAATTTCTCAAAAATATTAATATGAAAATTTACATGTAATGTCAAATTCCACAATATTTATTGACTACCACTATATTCAGTCCCTATTAAAGTACAAGAAATGGGAAAAATACTCAAACTATATTTAAAAAACATACATGTTATGGAAAAGACTAAATTTTTAAGTCACTCATTTACAAAATTTATAAATTTCTCTAAAAATTTGAAGGTTTTCACAAGTATATCAGTAGAAAGCACAAACCTCTTGTGACAAAATACAGACAAAAAGTTATTAGTTGAGTTACTGGTCTAAAATATTTTATATATTAATAAAACCTCCAGATTTAACATTTTTACATGAACATCCAACAAAACATAACAAGTCAGCCTATAGAATTATCTACAAAAGGTTCTCAGAAAAATTGTTTTTAAAATTTCAATGAACAAACGTAAGTTTTTAATTGTTTTTTTTTTTTCATAATCACACATACATACATCTCATGACTGGAAAAGGGTCTCTTAAGAGTCTTATTCTTGTACTCACTAGAGTCTCAACTATAAACATACCAGATTAATGTCAATCTTACATATTTTCCATCAACCACCTCATAAACCGCTTCGCAATGTTACTGCTATACTCTTTCTTATGAAATCTTTTAAGGTCCATTTCTCTTATTCTATCTGTGTTAGAAAGCTCAACTAGTCTCTAAACCCTTTTAAAGATCATTTCCCAGTTGTTTCACTTGCCAAAATAAGTAAGAAAGTATTAAAACTTAAAAAATGCTATTATATATACCTCACCTTTCAGATAGGCAAGAAAACTGAGGCCCATCAGGGTCAACTGACTTGTGGAAGGCCATATGACTGGCTGTTGGCAATGAAAGGAGTCAATTACAACTGTTATTGATGATCTACTTTACTGATGATCTACTAGTTTTTTGCTGAAGAATTTAACAAATTAAGTAAAATGCCCCAAAATAGGGTAAGAGCCTCTCTATAAGAAAATTATATTAATGCTATTAATGATATACTCATCCCAGAACCAATGACCAATCTTCAATTAAGAATGGCACCAAAAGATTTCTATGTCCTGTCAGTTAACATCTACTCTATCCTTTAGTAAGGTGCTGTAGAAACATTTGGAATAATACTTTACAACTTTCTCAACTTAACACACTACATATTGAACAATACATTCTCATGGAAGAAACCAGGTCTATATTCAATTCTCAAGAGAGTTTGTACCTCAAATAAACAAATCAGAATATTAATTGGCATTGTACTGCATTAAGCCTTAATTTGTTTTTATTTGTTTATTCAATTTTAAAGGGTGATTTCCTCGCTACAGTAAGGTACTTTACTGTGAATAAAGCATTACTTATGAGATCTTCATACCTGGGTGTGAACTGTACCACAGTGAGAACTGTAAGTAAAACTAGAAATTATTTATGTCTAGAAACACGATCATGTTATTAGACCATGTTGTTAGACTCCAATGCGAGGTTTATTAAATATCCAGGTCATGTCTCTGAGTCAAATTAAAATAAAATCATTCTTTATCAGATAGTCAAAAAGAAAAAAAAATAAAACAAAAAACTTTATTAATGCAAACTTTAAAAATATTAGTTTTTATATTCATCTACATGCATTTTTACATCATTGTGAAAAAAATACATTTGCTAGCTATGATCTAGCAAAATGCATAAACGGAGAAGGCCCCTAATACATTTCTGATCATCTTAAATTTTTCTTTAAAATGTCAATAATGTTAAAATATGCTTTTTAATAAAACACTTTTAGTTATTATATTTAATAAAATACTTAGTACAGCAAACAGTTAAGATACCTGGGTTTATATCCACTTCCACAACTGATAAGCAGTATGCTCTTCGGCAAGTTACTTAAGCATTTTTTACCCAGTTTCTCATCTGTTAAATAGGGATAAAATAGTACCTACCTCATTCTGTGAAGATTTAAATTAGATACAGATTTTAAACAAATCAAACAATGCCCAATACATCCTACATAGGTTAATATCATTGTCATTATTAAAACACTTACTGAGTGCCTAGTAGGGGAGAGTGAGGAAGTGGAAAGAAGAAAGAGTGTCCAAAGAGGCCTAACATACCTCAAAGAACTACAAAGAGAACCATATGAGGAAAGCATGTGGATTCTAAGGAAACATGACTCCGTTAGACCAGAGGAGGCAGAGGCCAGACCACAAAGAACACCGTAGGTGATGTTATTATGGACGTAGGACTTTATCTTGAGAAAAATATGAAACCATTAAAGGGTTTAAACAGAAAGAGATCTTTCCAACTTCCATACAGAGAGTAGACTAAAGGGAAACGAGAATATAAGTGGAGAAGCCAGAGAGGAATCTATGATGTAGAAGGGTGGTGTAGATTCAACACAATAGTAAGCCTAGACCAATAGCCTTCAAAATGGGGTACAAGAGGATTTTCTAAGGGTATGCAAGCATTGAGAGCTTAAAGAAATTAATTTACAGACTCTTGCCTTTCAATTGCATTCTTTTGTTAAAATGATTTCCCCAAAAAAGCACCCAATTCTCTCTTGCTTTACAAAAATCAAAGTTGATAAAGCAAACAGAAGGCCAAAGAGCTTCCTGTATTTTTTTCATTCATCCAACAGAAATTTATGGAGCATGTGTTACGTATCAGGTACTACTTTGGGGATTTGGAATATATAAAATTCCCTGACCTCTTAGCACTTACATGGGGCGGGGTGGGGGAGGGGGGCATGGACATTAAGTAAATGAGAACATGATATCTGAGAAAAGATTTGAAGGAGAAAGGAGAGTCTTTTGGATCGCTGGGAGAATATTCCAAACTACTTAAGAGGATTCTTGTTAAGTTAATTTCAGTACATATCTAAGAACAAAAAATCAGAATTTTTAAAATTAACAATACCTTCAACAATTCTGTCATCAATATCTTGACCTGTTCCATAGGATTCAGTTAGATATCTGTTTAAAATATAGGATAAAAAACTTAGATGACAATATTGCATATATGTTATAATTTTAATATTATTTAATGTGTAAAATATAAACCAGGATCACTGTAACCATTTAAAAATCATAAATTTATATTTAAATACAACTATTCTGTTAAACCTCTATTTGAACTGCCTTTAACATCTAAATCGGCATTATTTTTAAAAATTTTTTTGGAAATATTCTGACTTTAACCGACTATTTGGTTGTAAATATAACACGTTTCACACAGTAATATTTATCTTCTGCATTAGAGTCCAAAGTCTTTGTGAAAGCCTATTAATTCAGTCTTCATGGCTAGATAAAATATGGTGATCTGCCACTGAACAACTAAGAAGTTACCACTTTTCTCGTTGTTACAGTGAAAGATAAAATATGATGGAACAACTGCTTGCCTAGTACATTTCAAAAAAGTAACTGCTGATTTACAATATAAGTTTATATTATATGTTTACAGTTCCTTGATTATTTGTTCATTTTCAAAGGTGGATATTAACCACAGACTTGCCATGATTATTACATAAAGGAGAGAAAAAATTCCAAGAGTATCAGGAAGAATTCATTTAACTAGAATTTCGTATACATAATAGGCAATAACAAATTCAAATTGGTTTCATACAAATAACTCTAAATAGTATATACATTTGCATAAAAAATAGAAAAATTTCAAAGAGACCCACCATTCAGCAATCAACTAAGAACTGTAATACCTTGAGAACACTACTGGTGAGAATTTAGAATGCACTGGACCTAGCAGTAGCTTCAACACTAGACTTAACATCCCTGAGAATGTAAATTAAAAGAATTAAACTATAATGAGCATTATAGTTCCTTTGGTATTTAAAATGCTATGATTTTAAACAAACTGTAGAGTTTAATGTGATGGCAGCAAAGAGATACATTGAGAGGAGGATTGTGGAGAGGTAGAAATAACGCCAAACATCATAAGCATAACGTAAAAAGTGGTTTCGACCACACTAAAAAGGGAATATTGAGAACAGAATGTAAAGAATATTTGCAGATTTCCCTTTGCCTAACCAGCACTGATCTCAAAGATCCTCATGAGAATAACATGTCAGAGATAGTTTTCAATCTACAGATTAGCTTCATATAAGGTGTCTGTTTTTTAAAAAAGGATAGAGCTCCCTATTTTAAACTATGTCATAAAGCATATAAAAGTATTCAAAGTTAAACTATTCAAATCTCAAAGAAGTGTCTCTTTGTTCATAACATGTTCATAGTAGCACTATTCACAACGGCCAAGAGGTGGAAGCAATCCAAGTGCTAACTGACAAATGAATGGGTAAACAAATGTGATATATACATACAATGGATTATTCAGCCTTAAAAAGGAAAAAAAATTCTGACACATGTTACAACATAAATGAACCTTGAGGATATTATGCTAAGTGGAATAAGCCAGACACAGAAAGACACACGCTGTATGATTCACTTAAACGAAGTATCTAGAGTAGTCAAAACCACAGGAGCAGAAAGCAAAATAGTGGTTGCCAAGGAAGGACTGAGGTAGAGAGAAATATGGAATTGTTTAATGGGTATAGTTTCAGTTTTGCAAGATGAAAAGTTCTGAAAGATTGGTTGAACAACAATTAAATATATTTAACACTACTGAACTGTATACACTTTGAAATGGTTAAGACAGTTAATTTTATGTTATACATTTTTTACCATAACAACAACAAAAAAATCAACCTGTTCAAATTATTCTAGGTTAGCTAAATATTCCTCACCTGAGAACGAATTTTGTATTTTCCGTTTTGCCAGCTCCTGATTCTCCAGATACAATGACAGACTGACTCATCTTGAGCACCTTCATGTCTCGAAAAGCCTTATCAGCTATGGTCAAAAATAATACATTAATGATGAACAGTGTATTAAATACAAATTTACTAAATGATAGAAAGTTCATTCACTATCAAAGAGAACTTGCTCCTAAACTATAAATGTATGTTTACAGTTAGTAAAATTTTTAAATAAAATCATTCAAAAGTATTTAAAACATCTCTAAAAGTATTTACTTTAAACATCTGGCTTATTATTCTGACACCTAAATAATATGAAATCTAAATAAATAACTCTTATGTTTGTACTAAAATGTCTCCATATTATGAGCTGTGGCTCAACTCTTCCCAATACCAGAGATTTGCAAAGATTAAAAAAAAAATGGTCACTATGCATAACTAACAAAGTCCTCAGAAAAATTCAAGAAGCAACGAGCTATCAACTAAGGAATCTGAAAAAAAATAAAAACAAAAACCTGGCAACCAAAAATTCTGCTAGAGAAAATACATAATGACAAAATAATTGGAAAATAAATCTGTGTTGTTTCTATACTACTATCATTAAATTTAAACATCTTGTAGAACCTATCAACATTTCAGAAAGAGGCAAAATTAACTGCTATAAATTTTTTAGATTGTAATTATTTATACATATAATTTTTAATTATCTTCAATATACTACAACAATTTAGGCTGTAAAATGTCTTAAATTTGAAGACTATACAGATAAGTTGAGCACAATTTAATTCTGTTGAAAGTGGTCTCAAATTAAAATAATTTTAATTCAAAATTATGTTCTTATTGATTTAGTCGTATAAGACAACCATTTCTCATCTCAGACATGTGCTACCCATACCGATGAGGAAAACTTTACAAATGGCTTTTACTCTAAGGACCAAATGTAAATTACATGCAAGATATATTCATTCTTTTGACCAATTTATCAGCAATCTGTTCCACCCAATTTGGTAGAATCATTGTAAATACTTTTTTTAGCACTAAACGAGTAAAAATAAAAGCCAATTTATTTACATTTTTTTTTTTGTAACTGACAGAAAAACATACCAACACCCATGAAAGTATCTGATAATCAAATCAATCTGCTGTCCCACTGGACTTGGCTGACATATTCAGTCTGCCTAGCAGTACACAGTATACAAGTCAGCCAAATCTGGAAGTTTTTGAAGCCTGATTAGGCCAAAACACAGGCATGAAGTGAAAGCCCAAAGAGAAACAGACTGCACTAAAGATCAGTACCAAAACATGTCATCATTTAACTATGGGTTATGTCTAGATCCAAAGGGTTAGCTAACATCTCTGTACTTGCAGTTACCAGCTATGGGGGTGTGTGTGTCAAATAATTCCACCTCTCTGCTCCTCAGAGCTAGAGTGCTTTAAGATGAGCCTGAGAAAGGCAGACAGATACTGCTGTCTTCCCACACAGATTCCCCAGAGATAGAAGCATATATCATTTTCAATCCTTTAAATTGTATAAAGCAAGATAAGGCCTTGAAGACATCTGCCCTTACAGCTTATATCTAGCGCAAGTAACACACTCTAACACACTCGCAAGTGGTGATCTGGGTAACAGCAGGAGGCCTGGGCCTCAAAGCTATAAAGAAGGACGCTTTTAAGATGGAGCTGATCATGCTGAGGAGTCAAAAAGAACCATTAGGTCAGCTTTTATTACATCCTACTTTCAACTGGCTGGATACACGATAAGAGGACACAATTATGTAACAGAGATAATGTTGTACATACAACTGCCCCATGATTTGGCTGTAAAAGTATTCTTCCCCACCCTGTATAAAACACATGCTCCTAACAATGGTGATTCATTCAAAATACATATAGGCCCTCCAAAACATATATTCAATTCATGGCACCTTCTATTAATCCATAAGAAAAAATGAATAAATTTATAGAATATAAGGAAAAACAAAAATTAAGATGCAATTAAATTACTTACCAATTGCAAAGACATGAGGTGGCATTGTCCCAAGAGATTTTCCTTGATAAGACTTTATTGCTTCTGAAGAATATATTTTAGGTATGTCAAAGTATGGGTTCACTGCAATCAGGATGTTTGCAACATATGTCTAAACAGGAAAAACATAAACATAAAATTTTCCAATTACTATTTTCATTTAAAACTAAACAAAGCTCATTAGGAGAAAGAAAATACAGCAAATAAATACCTTCAATTCTAGCCCTAACCATTCCCTGATCTCTACAGGACAAATACTTTTCTAACAATAAATATTTACAACTATCTTCTCATTCCATAGGCATCTCAAACTCAGAACACATAACAAGATTCTCTCTTGACCTCCTTTTGCCTCAAAGAAAACATTCTCCTCCCACATGCTCTCCCAGGTTTATGGCACACCACCAAGTCAGGACAGAGAGCTCAGTCTCTAAGCCTCTATCTATGTCAGTCAGCCTTCTTCTTCCTCTCAACAGATTCCACTTATGGAATCTCTTCTCCTAGTTCTATTCCTACAGCCCGATTTTTGGACATTCATATTCCTCACCTAATATTCACTCTGTTACTGAAGAGTTTAATGTCACTCACAAGACCCTCTAGGCCTATTCCTATCACTGAATACCAAGAACTGATTTAGCTACTGGTCTCTGATTTTGCAAAACATATGCTAACCATTGCCTAGAATATTGACAGGCTAAATGTTTAATGAGCAACTTAAGCTCTCTTTTAAATCTGGAATTTAACTGTGGCTTTAAAAGACCCAAAAAAATGCACCAATAAGACATAAAATTCCTTGCGGGTAGAAAGAAAGTTGTGGTTTAGCAATTAGTTGTGGTTTACTGACCAAATAGGGCACACAGGACCATATTTTTCCTTTTTCTGCTTTAGTTGTGGAAGGGAAATGATGCAGAAACCCTGAACTCTCAGACTACTAAACTAAAATTCGGTGAATGCTCCCAAAGATGTTTCCTGGAGTAGGGTAAAAAGTAAGAAATTCCAGATAATAATCTTTCTATGGAAGAGAAAAGGAAAGTAACAGAGATTTTAGGATTCAATGAAAATGTTAAAGTGAGTTAGCTATTGTTTTACCCAAATCTAAGGGAGAATAGTGATATAATTCTGGTTGGTGAGAAATACAAAAATATCCAATTTAAATTCTTATTCCAAATTGTTTCTGTTCTGTACATATATGATAGTAATAATAACCATATTTATGTATTGCTAATTTTTATAACTAAATGGCATAACTGGCTAAAAAAAAACTTAACTTCAGTTAACTTTGAAAATACAGGTTCTCTAAACAGCAGGTGATGATGCCAAACAGCTACCATCTAACAGGTCATCTGCTCAACTGCAGACATATCTTAGAACAGAAGGGTCAAAAAAGCCAAGAATACCCCTAAAATTCTCCAGAGTGACACAGACATTATACAAGAAAAACAAAAACTTAAATTTCACAAAGATATTTTTTTCTATCAACCATGCAATTCAGCAAAGATGTGTAGGTCAACTAAACTCAATGTGGGGAAAAAAACAATTTTTAAAAATACAATTAATACTGCATATAAACCTTCAGTTATTAATGGTCACAGTCAGCAAATACAGTACCACTGCAGCACAGGAAGCACTAAAAGACCAATTAAAATCCCACAGGTGTTAAATCTTTGTATAAACATCCCAAATAAAAACAAAGTGTATCAATTTTTAAAAAGTATGATGCTGTAAAGATAATAAAAAGTGTCCAAACTTCAAGAAAAAGATTTAAAACAATAAAAATCTGCTGAAATAAGATTGTTCTACTACACCAAGTGATGTAAGACAAGTAAAGCAAAAATGGTGACCAGTTCTACTTGAAAGATGATGTTTTCTGGTTATATCTAAATCATCTTTTATTGACTTATTACATGTTAAATTTCCTTAACAAACTTTAAGCATCTGTATTATTTCGGTACCTAAAACAGCATTTAGCACACTTCAGATGCTCAGTATTAATTTGCTGGTTAAGTTTTGCTTCTAAATATATTTCTAATCAAGAATAGCCATATTTAAACCTAAGAACACTCTTTATTTACTTGATTTTGAAAAAAATTAAAGGAGGAAAGTAAAGACTTAATACTGTGCTATGTACAACCAAAAGATGGCAAGTGAACTCTTATGGAAAAGATTAGATTGGTTCTATTTCCCAGCTGTCACTACTTGGACAGATGGCAAAGACTAAAGGTAATTTAGTCAGAATTAAGTAAGTACAATTAGGCAAATTGATAGTGATATAAAATATTAAGACTGCCATTTGATCTAGGAGGTGTCAAAGAAACCATGTGTTTTCTTCGTTCAAAAATAATGAAGAGTCCCATCTTTATAACAGGAGAACTACTGCGGGGTAATTTATCTCCAGCCAACAAAGGAATCTACAACTAGGTCATATTAAAATAAAACCTCTAATGTGCCCACTGAGTAATTATAAGTAAAACATGCTAGTTAGGTATTCATCTGAGTGAGCTGATGTAAACCATATTTACATTCAAAGCATTCTCCTTCATTTTTTAATATTCTGAATATTTAAGGTAAAGTATTTACTTAGGGTTTAATAAAATATTGCAACTATTTAAGTTCTATGATCAGCATTTCAGTGTTCTTGATATTTCCTCATGTACTGCTGTTAGTGTAACTTACATTTTTTTTGTCATCCAAGTTTTTAATTTAAATATATATTTCTTATAGGATGCCTTAAATTCTTTGCAGAACAATGTGGGAAGTGAATTAATTAAACAGATCTACAGACATATTCCAAAAATAATTCAAAACCCAAAATAATTAGTATTTTTTTACAATAAAAAAATAGACATTGTTAAGTCTGAAAGATATCAGATGATGCTCTGAAGTCATCATTTCATTTCATAAATACTCATTAAGTGCCTACTATGTACCATGCATGTTCTAAGCCCTAGAGTTAGAGCAGTAAATTAGAAAAAAAAAAATCTTATTTTCATTGAGCTCACACTTTATTCAACAAACTCGATCAAGTATGATTTCCTGTTAGAAAACTTCCAGCTTGACAAAATCAAACAAAGCATGTAAAATAATTATCCCTGCAAAAACTTAAACCATAGGTAAAATACTTACATAAATTCTGTCTTTACTGTACCGAACCTTGATATTATGAAGGAGTGTGGCTTCATTTAAATACATTAGTGAACCTGAAACGTAAAATGTGTAAATCATTAGCTATTTGAAAGAAAAAAGTAAAATAAAACAACACTATCTTAATCTGAATCACTTTTGATACAAGCTAAAATTCACCTGTTAGTATTAATTCCATCTTCTTAAAACCGTGGTACATGTAACCCAAGAGGCCAATTTAAAATATATCCAGCTTACAAATGTGATATTTATAAACAATGAATTTCCAACCAGGTAAGTACATCTAGTACCAGGTGAGTACACATTAATGAAAGGTGGTTAAAAAAGTCAAGCATAATTCAAATGGAAAGTACTCCTTTAGATAGTGCTGATTTTACTACACTTTTGGCACAACAAAGTGATAACACTAATTCAATCTGACACTCAGAATTTTACAGAAAAAACACAAAAGATAAAATTTTAGAATGGGAAGGAACCAGCAGATCAGTCAGTGCCACACAACTGATAGGACGAAATAACAGTCTTGGAGAAATTAATCACTTGACCCTTGAACATATCAGAGGTTAGGAGCGCTGACCGCTGTTGTAATTGAAAATCCATGTATAACATATGTCAGCCCTCTGCATACTCAAATTCCCAACCAGACGTTGAAAATACATATTGTCTTAACCCAGGATATGCAGCTAATTAATAGTAGAATCAAGGTAGAAATCTTGTTTTTCTGATACGTGTTCTACTAATATCTCAGAATACACATATACATGTATACACACATATGTATATATACACACATACATACTCAGACATATCCTATTCTCTCAGCCTAATCTCTCCCAGCCCTCCAATCCTCTGAGCAACGCTTCTACATTTCCACCGCATAGCACACAAAACCATTCTTCTTCCCAATTGCTTTATTCCTATTATTATTAGCACCACTATTTTTTCAGTCATCCAGACTGCAAACCTTTGTCAATACTTAGAATCATCTT
>NW_011889307.1:696077-872877 GCF_000151845.1 Pteropus vampyrus | reverse complement strand
TTGAAAATACATATTGTCTTAACCCAGGATATGCAGCTAATTAATAGTAGAATCAAGGTAGAAATCTTGTTTTTCTGATACGTGTTCTACTAATATCTCAGAATACACATATACATGTATACACACATATGTATATATACACACATACATACTCAGACATATCCTATTCTCTCAGCCTAATCTCTCCCAGCCCTCCAATCCTCTGAGCAACGCTTCTACATTTCCACCGCATAGCACACAAAACCATTCTTCTTCCCAATTGCTTTATTCCTATTATTATTAGCACCACTATTTTTTCAGTCATCCAGACTGCAAACCTTTGTCAATACTTAGAATCATCTTCTCTCTGCCTCCTTGCTCTAAACCAGTTTCCAACTCTGTATACCACATAATAAAGTGTGTGGCACAGAACCAGACTTGTGGCAGGCTCTCAAAATTAGTATAATCTCAATCTCTAAAATGTCTCCAATTTCCACCACTCTAACCCCAGTTTAGGTCACATTATCTCTTTTGTAATCACAGTAGCCTCTTAATTGTTGCCTCAGTCTCTCTCGTCCCTAATCCAGACCCCTCAGCACATTAACTAGAGACCTAATTACATCTCTCTCCTCAAAAAACATCAGTGGGTTTCCGCAACTACCAAAGTCCACGTTCGAATCTGACATTCAAGGCCCTTATTAAATCTGCATTCAATGGACCTTTTCATATATTTTCCACAATTCCTTTTAATATGGTTTAATTTATGGGCAGACTAAAGTATGTATAAAACCCAAATATTACTCATGCACTGGGATCCATCTCTACATCTCTAGGTGTCAAAACTCTACCTATCCTTTAACGACATTTCAAAGATTATCTCACAAATGATATTTCCCCATTCTTACCACTACTACCACCGCTAGAAGTGCTTTCTTCTTTGTACTTTCTAAATAGTGCTTACCACAGACTGCCAGTATTGAGATTATAATATTGTATGTCTGGTTTTGGCTACTAAACTAGATCTTTGAGAACAGTACCCTGCCTGACTGATTTGCTTGCTTGACCCCTCACTGGAGTTATATATATGCCTACACTATATGTATGCCTAACATACAATTCAGTACCCAACCAATTCTGTCAAACAAGAGTCTCTTGCTATACCAATCCCAAAGACAGCCTATGCTTGTAGTCATATAATGTATCTAATTCATTTTCTAAGAACACATGCTTCACTGTTTTCTAATGCCACTTATGGCAGAATAAAAGTTAGGGGTAGGTGGAGCCTCCTAACAGCTTTAATGGCAGCTTTCCTTTGAATTGAGGAAAGATTTGGAGAAGGTAGGCAACAGAGGTGTATCTAATTTGGATTTTTGTTCACTGACGTTTCTATAGCCCTCCTCTTCTACTCTCGTTCCCCAGGAGCCTGGTCTTACCTAAAGCACACTCCGGGATCTCTCACCTTCCTCTGAACTACCTGGTTGTATGATATTTTCTCTGCTTCTTTTAAGTAAGAATTCCTAATCCCACAATAGTTCCCCTGGAGAAGCTACTAATCATATAAACCTATACTAACATGTGAATGACTGCCTGCTCTCAGTTCTCACCTCCTTCCACATTCACTGCCCGCCTTCTCAAGGATATCTGTTAACGAAATAAATCTCTAACTGGTGAAGTATCTGCCAATGACAGTAAGAATATGGACAGGAGGGTCTTTCTCTTAAATCAGGCTATTCCATTTTCATGAAGACATGGAAAGGCAAAGACAAAAAGGAACATAATTATGACCCTCTGTTTACCAGAATGGGAAACAGTAGGTCCAATTGTCTATGCATCCCTAAAGGTATGATCTAGGGATGTTGACAAGCATCTCAAAAATGACTTCCTTCTCCACCTAATTCCTCTCCTAGTAGTCAGCTCTAGAATTACTTGGTTTGGTTACTTACATGCAATCCTTTATGTGAACTGTTTGCCCTTTAGGCCTAATTATTCATAGATTTAACTATACTCAATAGCAAAACTTTAAAAACAAGACATATAATAAAAGAATAACCATATTTTTTCCTTATAAACTCCCTAAAAAGCATTTTGGTATAATGAATATATATATATATACATATATACATATATATATATATATAAACTTTTGCTTATATATATGCTTGATACATATATGTATATATGTATCAAGCATACCAAAAGTTTCTAATGAAGAGTGAGTATGACATTAAATATAGGGAACTGACAAGGAAGTTATCTGAACATTTAAGGCCGTGCTTACTCATTACAATTCTAGTTCACTGAAAGAAAAAAAGGAATCCACAAACAACTTCAACACAGCAGAAGTCAATCAATTCTATAGTTATATTGTCGTAGAAGTCATTCTATTACTGATAAAGGGAATGAACCAGGCAACTTTTAGAAGTCTTTCCAATATACAGTCTATAATTTATTACTCTCAAATTCTAATGGTGACAATTCATGGAGAGTATTATGTCATGTAAGTAACAGTAGCTTCAAAATCAGCATGAAAAAATGCTATTATTTTATTACTGACTTCATATCCCTGAATTTTTCTCCTACTGTGGCATTAACACCCAAAAGTCAAGTAAAAAGGCAAAATTAACATACTAACCTCCATATATAAATCCCTTCAAATAGAAAACCTAGAGCTAAAACTTGGTAATAAATTTTGCTATATTATTAGGTCACTATCAAAAGACAACTCATGTCTCTCTTTCAATAGAACTTTTATCACATAGTTTAGAATGCTCCACAGACAACAAGCTTTTAATCATATTACTGTTAAGATATAGAGAAGAGGTAAGGATTTTAGAAATATGGACATAAGACCCTAAAAAACAATGCCATGCCACTTGGCAGAGGACAGTGGTATAGTGGCAAGTCTCAGGCAAAAGAATAAATTATAGGACCACTTTAGCTGGAAAACCTACATCCTAAAGTCAACAACCAAAGCTGCATTAATGATGTGGTTTCAGAAAAAGGACTTCAAGTAGGGCTGGGCTACTGTATGATGAGGATAGTGAACATCCACACATTAGCACTGCTGCCTTCTGACATCATCCAAGAAAACACCTGCAAAAGGCAGCAAATCTACACTGGACAACTAAAAGGCTGGACACGTGTAATATGAGACGAAATAATCAGAGGGAGAATGTTTTAAATTAATTTAAGAAATGGATTAAAAATAATTCAAAACCACTTGTTATGTTTAGCCACATGTGAATATATAAATAAAAAAACATTTACTTTAATATGTGAAAAGGATTAATTCCTAGTTCTGAATACATTAGCAAGTTATAACAAAAAAGAGTATTCTCTCTTATTTTGGACATGGTAGAATCACATTCCTTTTTTTTTTTTTTACTTTGTTCTGATGGCTATTCAGAGAAGTAGTATCCAATCAGACAAATTCTCCAGAAATTTTGGAAAGGAAAGGAGCTCCACATTTTTTCTCAAACTCTTATACCTAATAATAGCAGCTACCATTTATTAAAAGACAATTAGAGGTTAGGCACTGTGCCAAGCATTTTAAATATATCTCCAAACACACAACACAAATGTTATCACTCCTGTTTTATAGATGAAAAGCTCAAAGAGGAGGCACACAGCTTCCTAATAGCATAGCAAGAATCTGAACTTAGGTTCTCCCTCAGTCCAGAGTTCTCCCATTACTCTATTCCACATTACCTATTCACAGATGGGGATCTTACAGGCTTACTCAAATGTGAACACCAGAGAAAATCAACAAGGACAAAATATATTCCCTTCTCTTACCTTTTTTCTTTTAAATGAAGAGGTTTTTTAAAGATATCATTAATGAAATCCATGACAATTGGACATAATTCTGAATATTGCCAAATAAAAAATGTAATATTACTACTTTATCTTGAAAATGCAAGAATACATATGGCCTGTTCACTGGATAAAGTTTTCCCACTAAACACTCTAAGATAGTTATAAGTAAAATTAATGTTTCGTTTTAATAAAATGTTCTGAAATCAATTTTTCAATTAGTACTTATTACACATATTTTTAAAATGTGTTTCCTTAAACCAATGACATTAAATGGGCCCTCCTGTCTTCTAAATTATTGAACCACATATACTACTATAAATATCATCTAGTTCTAGATGAGGTTTAAAATAACTCCTTCAAAATCATTAACAAAAGATCTTTAGTTCAGGCTCCATAGTAGGTTATTACCATTCCCCACATTTACACAACTGAGAAAACACTAAAAGGACATTCAAGAGACTCTTTCACCAAAGTGCAAATGTGAGACAATAATGAATTTAGGGCTTCTGAGCTCCTCTATTCACATGAATCTTAATGTCAAAAGGCTACATTTCTTCTGAACCAGTACAGCGTACCTAGTAATATAACGACTAATTTATTTTTTGGAGGATCAGTTTCCTTCCCTGTGCTGAGAACTATTTTGTAGCATGATACTTACAGTTATCTTCCACATCTTTTTTACTGTCCTCTTCTGCAGGGAACACTTGGTTTATGAGAGCCAAAAATGTCTAACAAACGAAACAAGAGCTCATTAAACTAGAGGTTTATAAACAGTAAGAAAAATAAAGGAGCTTAACTGGTTGTATTCAGTGTAATAATATCAACAATATGCTCTTAATTAAAATGTAATGCAATCATATTATTTAACGAGTCACTAACCCAAAAACAGGATAATAACTTCACACAAAAACCATACACACTATTACTATGACCATGAAATCAATAATGGATATCAATAAAAAACATAGTATAACACCTAGAGCAGGACAAAATGTGAAGTATGCTAATATTAAATTTATAGAAGTATACTACTTAACAACTTTTTAAAAATAAGAATTTTAATATTTATATATTGCAATTTTCTTTTTAAAAAGGAAAAATGACATTCAATCAATAAGATATACCAACGGAAGAGATTATGATTTAATTAAAACTATCATTCGAGTAAAACACATTAGACATAAATTCTTGTGCCGATAATGTGCCAGAAATATAAACGGTATCTAAAACTATTTGGTCCATAAAATTATAGTTATGCATGAATATATTTTGTTATATCACTTAAATGTTATGGTAGAAATTCTAGAAGTAAGACTGTATCTTGTAAGGGAGAACGAATGATCTCAAACTACATCTAAAGAGAATTAAATTTTATCCATGTCATTCTAACAGTTATCTATAAATTTATACTTCTCACATGATTATAATTCGTTGAAGTTTCCATTCATGCCAAATAAAACTCTGAGGAAAAACTGTTCAATTATTTTAATATTTGTACATCTATATATGTGTGTATATACATACATACACACACATACACGTATAAGACAAGGCTATGGCTATAGTTTACAGAGTAAATCCAGGCTGCTGGTACTACCTCAACTCAAAGTCACACCTAAATTTGAAAACTGTTATGCCCTAAATACAATGGAAGTTAATAATTTGGACCTCAGTACAAATGTTCTTAATGTTATCAATGTGAAAAGGTTTATAGGATCCCAAAATTGGAAGAACATTCAATTATGGATAATCCATAATGTATACTAAATATATTAATGGTAATATAAAACAACCCACAAATTATTACAATGATTCTATAGGAAAATGCATTCGGAAATAATCGCCAATATCATAGACCTATGTGTCCACCCTCACAGCCGTGGCATTGGGGGTAAGGCTTCCCCAGACTCCAGGTGTTGGATATATCCTGTTAGGAGCCATGTGAAGTAAAAGAGGCTCCAGGAGGTCAGAAAATGGGAGAGAGTTGGAGGACAAAGAGAGGGTTAGAATGAGAAAGTTAAGAGAAGGGCTGGAGGCCAGTAAGAAGTCCTAAAAGGAAGTTTCTCTCCTTCTTCATCCCCCAAATTCTTCCTCCCTTCACCATCTACTCAATGAGAAGAAGAAAATTTGTCTCATTAAGGCAATCGTATTCTCTTGGAGGAGGCTTTCTCTCCTGTCAAGAGAAGGTCACATAACAAAGCACCATGATCATCAGCAGTAAACATCTACCACACATCAAACACACTGCCATCAAGTGCCAGTGACAAAATAGACACATAAAATAGTCCCTGCACATGAGAAGATTATAGTCTAGTAGGGAAAGGGAGAGAAATGTAAACAAATATCTCCAATAAAGTATTATAGGACGCTAAGAATTTATACCGCTCCTCGAAGAGAATAATCAACAGTAAATTCTATTGTATGGGAAGAGAAAAAAGGGAGGGATTGGATATTTGTAAGAAATATTCATAAAGGAAGTGACCTCAATCAGAGTCTTGAGAGATAACTAAGTATTTGCTAAACAAAGGGCTATGGCGAGTGGCATTCCAGGCAAAAGAGAGTAGTGTGAACACCGAAACAAAGCACCCAACATCACCTAGTTCATAGTGAGAGCTTGATAAACACTGTGGAGGGGAAGGATGGAAGATAAAGAAAAGAAAAGAAAAAAACAGATACATGAGAATAAGCATATAGCAAGAGTATGAGGGGGCAATTGGGCAATTGTTGGTTGACAAAAGATAAGACTAGAAAAGTAGACAGGGAAAAGAAAATGTTGACCCTCAAATGTGGTACATTTAGCCTGAAGGCCAGTCTACTGCAAATATGGAACATAAAATCAATTTAGAGATTCAAGACAGCATTTTTAACAGAATGAAAAATATTAGAAAATGTCAGAATGCACTGAAGAAGGGCCTGGTTGGGACCCCCGTGGTAGAGACTCACAGTGTCCCAAGCTTCACTTTTCCTTGCCCTATAAGCTTAACAATAGATTGTCCCTTGCAGGTTGACCCAGAGCTTCAACTGTCCCCTGCTATAGAAAGTTGCCCTGAAACTTATGATTAATGCCCTTATGTTTACTGATCACAATCTTTATGGTCTAGCATTCTTTCCAGATTATTCCCATCTTTGTTCCTGGGATGGTAATGACACTGGAGGACTGTGCTGCCAGAGAGAAGGCTCCGTGACCTTGGTACTCCTGACCACCAACTCAGCTATCAAACCTGAAGGAATCCAGCCATGGATCCACAACACCAGAGTAAAGAAGACAGAACTTGAGGATAGAAGAGATACTACAACATGGAAATCAATGCTGTTAGACTAGGACCTCAAATACTTGTTCTCACAACAATCCTAGATGCTTCTCGGAAGGACCAATACCATTCCAAAGAGATGAAAACGTCTGGGTTTATCTAGCCAAACGTACTTAGTTTCTCTGACTTTTGCCTTTCAGGAAGGACCTACATAGACAGACTTTCACTTTCTGTTTAATAGGAGTTTGTACCCCATCAGAGACTATTAGGAATCACATCATTTCTCAATTTGTTGACAAGCCTATTTCATACTCTGACATCTGTAACTGGGGTCCTACTGTCACCAGGAAGGACAGAGCTGTATTTTCCCTTAAGGTCTCTGTGGTAACCTCAGCAGGAGAACATGTGACACTACCAGTGTTGTCGTTATGGCCAACATAGACCTGAACTGCAGTTCTCCAGCCTCGATGAGTTATGTTAAGGTACCTGCAGCGTGGTTCCTGTCTATTCTTATGTGCCAGCCAATAACTCTGGAGGACCTTGCTACCTTGGAAGACTAACTGCTTTTATGCCACAGAGGCCGCACCTGACTCGGCATCGCAGAGAACTTACTTTAGGCCCTGACTGTAATAGCGAGCTACACTTGTTTATTCCAGCTGAATATGTAGCTTTGTTTGTGATGTCGGCCATGACTAATGCTCTAAATGTAGAAATCAGGAGAATGGCCTGCTCTTTGGTGAAATCCCTGAATGCCACCTCTCAGACCAGCGATGCCATTGGGGAAGAACTAAGACAAGCCAGAGAGGTCATCCTTGAGCACAAGGCCACTACAGATTATTTGTTGCTAAGAAGCAACCACAGATATGAGGAATTTAAAGGACTTTACTGTTTTAATCTTACTGATAACTCCCAAATAATCGAGAGGAAGGTCAAAGAAATTCATAATATTGTATCCAATATCAGACAGAAGGGGTTTTTGGCCTTGATCTATCTCGACTCAACTCCTGGCTCCCCAGCTTTACTAGTTTAAGAGAAGCATTTCTTATTTTTCTTTTGTTTATAATTACAGGAATTGTGTCTTGCTGATGCAATCAATGAGCCCAGCCTGTAGGTCCGTCATCACCTGGCTGCCAAATGCTTGACAGATACCTGGAGTCCAAGCCTTTCTTTAACTTCAGAGCAAATAATTTCACCTTAAGCTGGTCTCATAGATAACAGACTCTGCCTTTTGACAGTGGGGAATTGAAGAAGGGCCCAGTTAAACCCCAGTAGTAGAGGCCTCACAGTGTCCCCAGTCCCATTTTCCTTGCCCTATAGCTTAACAATACATTGTCCCCTGAGGCTTGGCCCAGAGCTCAGAAGTCCCCAGCCATAGAAAGCTGCCCTAAAACTTATGATTAACGCTCTTATGCTTACAGATCACAGTCTTTATGGTCTAGCATTCCTTTCAGGCTACTCCCACCTTTGTTCCTGGGTTGCTAACTCACCTGAGGACCACACTGCCAGAGGGAAGGCTTCCCTGAAGCACAAGAGATCCCCTCAGAACTGTCACGTAGCCCCTGGAATAATACCCAGATTTTCCCTTATATATTCCAAGCCAGACTAAGAAAGGAAGGCAGTGTTTAAAAGTGTTAACCAGCTGCCTTCTCAGACCACCAGTGCCCTGACAATAAACACTTATTCTAAATAGCCCAACTCCTATGTTGGTCTACTGGGTGAGCAGCATGGGCAGCATGAGGCCAGTACTCGGCTGCCCTTTGTTTACAACACCATATGTGGTAAAGATGTTTCATTTAACCAACTGTTTCATTTATGAATAGATACACACATGCACTCAGTACACATACTTGCTAACATGTAATATCTGTTTTTCAGAAATACACACACACATTATACATATCGAATGCAATGCAAAATTTATTTCTTATTATGGGTTACAATTGAAAAACTATTACTATCATCAAAGACGTGTTCTCCATCAGAGCTAAATCGTTCCCTCTTCTACACTTCTACTACATCAGCAGTTTTACTTGATTTGTCTACCATTCTATGCACTTAATTCCTTAATATTTATAAGTTGGTTATCTCTAGACCATGGATTATCTAAGAAAAAGACTGCTTCTCTTGTAGATCTTTTTAATCATATAATTATTATGCTTTACAATTTATTAAAACCCCAATCAGAAAGTAGGGGAAAGTTAAGATTTAAAGCAATTCCTGAGATTCTGTTAACCTTCAAAAAATGTTTATGAAAAGAAGCTTCAACTTTAGTTTACAGAATTACCTATAGATCCATAGTTTTCATGGCTTCACAATTTACATTTTAAGTGTTTTTACTGGTTACCTATGTGTGTATGTGATTAATACTAATAAGGCACAGTTAAAAGCACATAAATTATTTAAAGTATGAGAAAGCATATACCCATAAATCTAATTTCTTCTATTCTTCAACTGAACTATTTTGTCATTTGTAGATACAACAGAATATACCTAAATAACAGAATATACTTAGCACATATACTATTATTTCATTTACAACAGAATATACCTAAATAACAGAATATACTTAGCACATATACTATTCATTTCATTTCAGCCTCTTGATTTACTGTGCTTATAAAAGATTCTAAACAAAAATGAAAAAAAAACTTTGAAGAATAAAAAGCTCACTAAATTTGTCACCCCAAAATATGCTACTTTGGCATATCGATTATTATGAGTTAAAGGCACTTGGGAAACAGCAGATGCAACAAGGGCATTCTGATCTTTTTTATTCCTGAGAGCAGGACATATAACTCCCATATGAAAGGTGCCCTTCTGATAACAGAAGGAAGGAAGACACTCCTATCATCAGAGAAGGGGAATCAAGGCCAACAGAAATCTGTACAAACAAACCTTGTTACACTAACTTTTACTTTCCTAAGTACTTCCCCACAATTTGCTGCTCCTAGCCCAAACCCCCTTGTCTTACCACTTCTTCACAAATTGTTTCCTTGTCTAAAAGGTATAAAAGTTTTCTGCTCTAGGCACTTCTTTAGGTTTTCATTCTCTGTGAAGGCTCCCCACATGCATGTGAAAATTTAATAAAAACTGTATGCTTTTCCACTGTAAATCTGTCTATGTCAATTTAATTCTTAGGCCCAGCCAGAGACTCAAATTAATAGAGGGAATTTTTTTCTCCCCTGTAAGTTCAAACAAATAAAAATCATAGAGCTTACTTTTAAATTATTTTATTTTTTAACATGTACTGCAAATAGACACTTGTTAATAAGAGAAAAAACTAGAAACACTTTGTCTCATCTTTCCTGAGGGTATCTTTAATTGGCCTCCTTTAACATGCCACATTATATATTATGCATTTAGGTTCCTGGGTTGTTTACAGTAACAGAATAGTTTCCTCTGTGAAAAGACCTCATGAGAGATCCACCTTGTTTTTCTAAGGTTCCCAGAAGGATGGCAGTCACATGGCATTAGTTAACCATGTATCAGAAGAATATAAATTATTCATAAATATTCACAGAGTCCAAAGTAAACAGAAATGACATCAACAAATTTAATTTAGCCAGAAGATCTATTTAACAGGTATATTTATTAAACTGAAAATTGTGAAGATCTCCCACAAAAAGAGACCCTACAGTCACCATGAAGACTAAAAGAGAATCCAGGTCACTTTTCTCCCAAACTCCCATTTTGTAATACTATGTCTAAGCATAAAAGGAAATAGATATCATGTGCATAAAATTAAAGTATGCTTTCATGTTTTAAAAACTATCGTTATATATATGCCTTGCTGTTGAACTGTACATCTGAAACTTACTGGATTTCATTAACCAATATCACCATAATAAAAATAAATTAATTAAAAAATAAAGAAATTAAAAACTATCATTATAGCAAAAATAATAATAGATGGGTATGTTTAAGACTTAAGCATCTTTACTTAATAGAAATAAATCTACTCCAATCCCATGTTAATAGATTTATGTAAATAAAAAGTTTAAAAGAAAGAATTGTCTGGGAGCTAAAGCAAAAAGCAAAAATTGGTAACACAATCCCATTCACTTTTCATATTTGTACTCTGGAACATGTATACATCACAAATATATTCATACCTTCAGAAATATGCGTAAGGAATAAAAATGTCATGCTTCTATTTTATCATAATGCTGTTTTTCTTAAAAATGTGTTAATGAAAGGCTCACAAAATTTATCTGATTTTAACATAGGGCACCATTTTTCCCCTAAGGTATGTACTTCTGATTTAACCTAACAACTCAGTAGAAAACTAAAATTCAATTACCAGAAAACTGCTTTTCCATAAACTGCTAGAAATATCTAGTTCATTGAGAAGGGAGACACTTATACTGAAAGAACTCAAATTTTGAAATCTTTCTGAGAAACTCACCTTGCCTTTTTGGTTCAAGGGTTCAATTGTTAAGCTGTCAGGGCCAATGTCCACAATATTGCCCATCTGAAATCCATCTGTAGGGTGTGGAGCCCAAACGGGCTTTCCATCCTCCATTTTTGAAGTGAGCTATCCACTATCTCCTGTTTCAGAGGAACAAATAAAGCAACATAAATAACTTTGGAAATAGAAAACAAATATCATTCTTTTAAAAGTTAACGTGGAAATTGCAATTCATATAAGCACATGTCTACCCCTGCTATAGGTAATCCCCACCCCCTCCCATCTTGCTGCACCCTGCTCCTCCTTTATCCACCTTTAGATAAGGACCAAGCAGAGGCTGCTCTACTCTCAGGTAACCTGTTCTGCTACTGCCTTCCTTCAGTTGAGACTGCAGTAGAGTACTACCCTTTGAGCAGTACAGAAATAGCGAGCAATGATCATAGGTTTTACCTACTGTCCCAGTGTGATTCATAATAGCACTCTCTTTTACTACCTATAGTATTCTGGACTGCACAATAAATTAAACAGTTGTCCCAGGAATAACTATTATTGTGTAGAGTTAGCTAAGAGTTGAACAGTAAGTCATTTTAGACCTGAAGGGATAAAAATGAGAGATGTGAGAAATTACTTCCTCTGGGAAACCTTCTCTGACAGTCTGGGACTACAGAGATGCCTCACCCAAGTGCTCCCTATACACATCTTCACAAAACCACTCACACTGTTTTTGTTGTTTCTTCATTTTTTTCTACTGAGGTAGAACTTATATACAGTAAAATGTACATACCCTAAGCATACAGTAGTTGAAGAGTTTCAACAAATGGATACACCCATTTAACAAACACCCAATTGATATTGAGAACTTCTGCATCACCCCTGAAAGTTCCCTCATGCCTCCTTCTGGTCAATCCTTTGTCCCCACAGACATCTACTGTTTTGGTTTCTATCATCATAAATTAGTTTTTGCCTTTTCTTGAACTTTATGTAGTAGAAATCGTATAGGATAAATGATTATCTGGCTTCTTTCATTCAACAAGATATTTTTGATATTCAACCATGTTGTTGTGCATACTAGCCCACTGAAAGACTATACCACAATTGTTTACCTGTTGTCCTGTTGATAGACATTTGCATCATTTCCAGTTTTTGCCTACTGTAGATTCTAATTGTTCAAATGTTCCTGTAAAGCTTCTTTCATGTTTGGCATTCTCAGATCTAACATTTACAATTCGGCCTTTTGAGAATATTCTGAAGGGTCTGTGCCATGTAAAATATTTAATTTTAATGAGCTTAGATTCTGTGAGGTTAGTGTGTAATAGTGAATCAGATAATGAGTGATCTCAGAGGTTCTAGGTTTAACATCTCGATAGGAATTTATTTTTAAATATTTATCTATACTTAAAGAAGAGCTGATGCATGTGTCATAACTCACCTCTTGTGTGGCATTTTCAAATATGGGATTTCCCATGTCAGTGCTCTCAGGTCTTGTCTCTCATGCAAGTCAAAGGCATTTGGTACACAGTTCAATCAAAAAGCTACTAACTACTGACATGTTTGCTATAAGCTTGTTGGTTAATGTCTTCCACGCCATAGCTACATGGTGGGATTTGCTTTCTGCACACAGTAAATTCTATTAGGTTTAAGTGTAATTCTGAGTTAAGAAACTGAATGAGGATTCTCTACAGAAGTCAATCAGTAACACTGCTTCAGACGTACATTACCACACCTATACCTACATACCTTCCCTGAATAATCATATCTAGTCCTATGGTATTAAGTACCTTCCACATGTGAGTGATGCCCAAATTTATTTCTCAAACCCAGAACGCTTCTGAGTTCCCAGGTGTTGACCCGCCTACTAGACAACTCCTCATGGATACAACAGATGTAACAATGCTATATTATATTATTACTCTGTTCACCACCCCAGCCTGTTCTTTCTTATATCAATAAAGGGACCAACAATCCTCAGTTCAAATCAAACCTGATTCATCCTCAATTCTTCCAGCTCCTTCCAAATCCACATCACCACCCGCAATCCTGTTGGCTTTATCTTCAACACGTATCTTAAATCCACCCACTTCTCTGTATCTCCTCTGCCATCCTAGTGAAAACCAACATTGCCTGTTACCAGGACTTCTGTAATGAACTTAGGAGAGACTCCTACTCTTGCCAATCTGCACAGATCACCAGAAATCCTATTGAAAAAGGTAAATCTGCTATCACTTCTGTTCCATCAGGACAGTCCTTTCAATGTCTCCAAGACCCAGCACAGAGCAGGCAAGTCAGTATTCACTGAGTGAATGAATAAATTGTTCACACAGTTTGAGAAGAGTAAAAGGAGATGGCAGACTAGAAAGAGTTGAAAGTTCTTAAAACCTAGGCTTGAAACTAAGCCGCACCACTGTCTGACTAGCTCTTAAGCAAGTTATTTAATCTCTCTGATCAGTATCTTTATCTTCGCCCATACGTGATAATATCACTTACCTTACAGAATTGCTATGAGGATTAAGTGACAAAAAACTGAGATCACCGTTCTAACGACACCCAATAGATGCTAGTCATACCTCTTCCCCTTATATTCACCCATATCCCTTGTCCAAAGCCATCAATAAACTTTGAGAAAAAGGTCTTGTGATAGTTCTAAATACAAAGAAAAATTACAGAATAGTCATGAGGGATCATTTAGAAATAACTGAGTATCTGAAAAAAAAAAAATGTTGCAGCAAGCAAAGCCCCCAAAGTCCAAAAAAGAATGGCAAATTCCCTTGATCTATTCAAATTGCTCTCCCATACTGAACCATTTGCTGCTGCTTCCCTGTTAAGACAGATTTACAGCTATACATCTAATGTTGTTGTTCTTCAAACCCTAAACCTACAGTAAAGGAATTCCTTTAAAAGACATCAGTCCACAAGGATGGGCAGAACCAAAAAGTAGACAATAATGACAAAATTTGGGGAGTTGGAAAGCAAATGGTTGAGAGGCAACTGACAGCAAATCCAAGAGAGTTGAATCCCAAGAATGGAGAAAGATGCAAGACAACCTCAATAGTACCACTGAATCTCAAAAGACATAAGAACTATAGCACAAATATACTTCTAGAACCCAGGGTAAAAAGAGGGGGCTCTACCATAAGAAAACCAGATGAAAGTTTGAGAAAGAGATTTCCAAACACCAACTACACACACGCTCCTTATTGCTGGGCAAATGACTCACTCCCCACTCCTGTACCACTCCAAGAGAAGCCTAGAGGGTATTCCTTGGAGAAGACAGAGGGTCTCTCAAGAAACCCCAGAAACAATTAAGGGTGTGCATACAAAAATTGCCACATGCTGACAAAAACTCTTTGACCCAAGTTTTGTTAGGCTCCTCCGAGCTTTCTTGACTAGGCTTCAACTAGGCATTGCATGTCTGTCCTGCCCTTGTTGGATCTGCATAGGCCAGTTTTAGTAAGAATCCTGCTAAGCCAGTTTAGAGAAATTCCTCTCCCTTTGGTATCTGATCAAGTTATTCATCCCCTACCTTTGGCCTGCCTTCAACAAGAATCCTCTACCCTTGCTGTTTCCTCTTAGTTATTTTGCATTCACTAATTCAGCTAACTCTACTCATTAGCTATAAATCCCCAGCTGTCTTTGCTATATTTGAATTTGAACCTAATCTCCCTCCCCTATTGTAATACCCATTGTCACAGACTGAATATATGTCTGCTATAGACTGAACTGGGTCCCTTCTGAAATTTATTTGTTGAAGCCCTAAGCCCAAATGTGACTGTATTTGGAGACAGGGCTTTTAGGAGGCAATTAAGGTTAAATGATGTCATAAAAGTGAGATCTTAATCCAACAGAATTGATAGCTCTATAGAAAGAGCTATCTCTCTCCCTCTTCTCTCTCTCTCCCTTACCCCTCTACCCTCTACCCTACCTCCACACTGAGGAAAGGTCATGTGAGCTTACAGGGTGGTGGCAGCCAAATGAAAGCAAGAGAGAACCAAACAATACTGGCACCCTGATCTCGGACTTCCAGCCTCCAAAACTGTGAATAAATAAATTTGTTTTTTTAAGCCCCCCAATCTATGGCATTTTGTTACAGCAACCCAAGCAGACTAACAGATTTCTATTGCAACAGTCCTGAATAAAGTCTTCCTTGTCATTTTAACAGGTGTCAGAATAATTTACCTTTGATGATATAATAGCAGAAATGAAATATTCACTAGAAAGTATAGAAATATAATTGCAACTTTTCACAAAGCCAATTAAAAAAGATAGTAAACACAGAAAAAAAAAGAAAAAAATAGAAGAAAAAATATATAAAAATGAGACAAAAAGATTCAACATTAAAATACCAGGAAAAGCAAACATCCTGCCCTCCCTTAAAACACAGAGGAGAGAAAGCTTTGAAAAATCCAAAGAAAATTCATTTAAACTGAAAGGCAAAATTTTCTAGAGCCTAAGCAAAATGACCATTAAGTCTTCAATACCTGGGGTCCCCAACCCCCGGGGCCACTGACCAGTACCCTCTGTGGTCTGTTAGGAACTGGGTAGCACGTAGGAGGTGAGTGGCGGGAAAGTGAGGGAAGCTTCATCTGTCTTTGCAGCTTCTCCCCAGCGCTAGTATCCACCTCAGCTCCACCTCAGATCATCAGGCATTAGAGTCTCATAGGAGCACCTGTCCCTGGTACCAAAAGGGCTAGGGGGCTCCTGCTCAATACAATAACTGGAAAAAAGATATCATGTCAAATTTCGGAACACCAGAAATAAAGAGAAGATGCTACACATTTCGAGAAATGAGAGAAAAAAGGTGAAAAAAACACTGGTCATATCCCAAGGTTCATGAATCAAACGGCTTCAGCAACACTGAAAGCAGAAAGTCTATGTAATGCCTTTTCAATTCTGAAGGAAAATTATTTCTAACCTAGAACTCTACTTAGGCAAACCGTCGGTCCAAACTGGAGGAGTATGACCCAAGAGACAGCCACATCGAGTGCCGTCAAACATCCACTGCCCTTAGACCAGTTGAATCTGGCCTAGATTCTTATCTAAACTTGTCTTATTCTAACATTCATACTTACTAAATAAGCATGTTTGCATATGAATAGTACTTAAAAAGATATCATAAAAGGAGTTTAAAAAAACAGTCTCAATTCCCAGTGCTACTGTACTTAAGCACATGAAAGGCTGACTACATATGCACTGCAGGAGTACAAAGTAAAAAAAGAAAAAAAACTGTATAAATCATTGGAATCAGTTAACAAATTTAAAAATTCGATTTTATTCAGGAAAAGTGGGAAAACTCTACAATACCTTATCATTAACTGAAAACTCTCATTTTTAGTACCTGACAACTCATATTTTTAAAGTAAGCACTACAGTAATCTATAGAAGTAATTTATAGTAGCAGTAAGTAATCCATAGAAGGTAATCTGTAGTTTTTTAGACATAATATGCTAACCTTCCATTTATTCTTGTTGAAAGACAAGTAGCATATCATCAAGAGGCTCTCTGGAAAGCAAACATATTGGAGGCTAGAGTTACAAATATATACATATCCATATTCATTTTTCTGCAACTCCAGTGATGATCCCAATAAAGACTATGTGTCATGAGTAGAACAAGTAGATCTATACCACAAAATATGAGCTATCACCCACTATGTCAATACTATTACCTTCAAAAATTACCCTTTAAAAATTATAGCTGTGATAATTATAATGCCTTATATTTTATTAGCAAGGGTATTAGCAATTGAGCACTAGCTAAATGTAATTTAGAGTTGGATTGAAGGAGAAAGAAAGAAAAAAGCACTAAACAGGATAAGAAGAACTATTAATAAGACTGCCTTCCACAGCCATTCATTCTGTTAACTTATTTTTTTAGCCATCTATTATGCACCACAAATTGCTAGGCATTGGGGATATAGTTGTGGGCAAAAAGAGACATGGTCTGGCCTCATGGATCTTTATAATAGGGTTACAACCTTCTGTTTCTATCTGTCTGTTAGTCATCTTACTCGTGGTTTTGTATTTTTTTGTTTTTTTGTTTCAGATAGAAAAACTCCTTTGGTATTTCTGTAATTTCAGGCCTTCTAGTTGAAAAATTCCCCCAGCTTCTGTATGTCTGAAGAGGTCTTTATTTCTCTATATCTAAAAAAGAACTTTGCTGGATATATTATTCTTGGCTGGTAATTTCTCTCTTTCAGTAGTTTGAATATTTGATTGTACTCTCTCCTAGCTTGTACAGTTTCTGCTAAAAAATTCAATGATAATCTAATGGGTTTACCTTTACAGGTTACCATTTCCTTTCCCTGGCTGCCATGAGAATTCTTTCTCTGTCATTAATTCTTGACAGTTTTAATATAATGTGCCTTGGAGGAGGTATTTTTGGATTGAGACAGGTGTTCTGTTTGCTTCTTGGATTCGAGGATCCAGTTCTTTCCATAGGTTTGGGAAGTTCTTGTCCACTGTTTGAATAGCCTCTCCGTTCCCTCCTCCTGTTCTTCTCCTTCCTTATCCATTATCCTTATATTGCCCTTTCTGATGGTGTCAAATAATTCTTGTAGAGTTTTCTCTTTTTATTTTACTTTCAAGTTTCCCTCTACTTCCACCTGTGTCGTTTCTAGATTTCTGTCATTGATATCACTAATTCTCTTCTTCATCTGGTCAGTTCTATTTCCTAAGCTCACTATTTCATTCTCCTTTACTGAGTTCTTCAGCTCCAGAAGTTCTATTTGGTTCTTTTTTAAAGTTTCAATCTCTTTACTAAAGTATTCTTTTTTTGTTCGTTTATTTTATTTCTGAGTTCATTAAACTGCCTGAGTTTTCTTGCATCTTGTTGAGTTTTTGCAGAACTGCCATCTTGAATTCTCTGTCATTTAAATTGCATATTTCTATATCTTTAAGTTTATTTTCTGGAGATTTTTCATTTTCTTTCTGAGCTGCCTTGCTACCTTGGCTATTCATGGTATTTGATGGATATATTTTACCTATGCATTCATGGGAATAAACTCTGCTTTAAAAAAAAAAATTGTATTATTATTACAAGTGATCCCTCTTTAGCAGGTTGCTAGGAAAACAACCACTTGGAAAAGAGCAGTAAACAAAACTGGCAAAAATCCCTGCCCTCCAGGATCTTAAATTCTAGTTGGGGGTAAGAGAGTGGCACAGATGTATCAAATTTGCCTTCTAAAAAGACTACTCTTTCATTTGGCCAGGCCCTGGCTTTGCTGATCAAAAGAATGTTATATACACCTTTGGCACATAAGCTTTAAACTGGCAACTTCTCTCATCTGTATCAGTGTGTCCTGAAGGCTATTCGCTTCCCTCGTGTCCAGACACTGAAAAAACTGGGCACCAGGTAACAGTTGGCCGAGACTGGTGAGTTGTGTGTGTGTACCTAGCACAATCTTTCACTGAGCATTTCAGTCCCGTAAGAACTTATTTATATACTAAAATTCTCAAAAACATTTCAGTAGCGTTCCCTTTAGTCACTAAATTACTTTTTAAAATGCCTTCCTAGAAAACATCTCCAGGTTAATCTTAGTCAGCTAGTTGTACAAAGTATAGGAATTACTGAATTGCTATAATATCGTATTATGCATTCATTAAACATTAGTATTGGACTTTATTGTGAATATCTTGGTTTTATCAGCAATAAACATTCATTAACAATGGGGAGAATATACCTACCATGAAGTCCAAAATCATGACAAAGAAATATAAGAAAACATCTCAAGATAACAAGATCTAAAAACTGATTACCTCAGTATGATTAAGAAGCAATTTTTATATTCACTTTTTTATTTTTCAATGACTATTTATTGAGTACATAGTATGTGCCAGCAACTGTTTTAGGCTTAGATATTGATGAAAAAATACAGAATTCTGTTTTTAAGTCTAAGACATCAAAAAAGAGAAATGTCTAGGCCAGTTATAAAACTATTTTTGATTTTAATAGTAGTATGTCTAGTCGATCACAGCATTGGTCCTAATGACTGATCATTTTTTACAAAGGTTACAGAACTGTACTTTCAAATATAATCTTAGAAAGCCCAATGTACCGATTAATATTTAGAGCTAGGTCCATTACCACTTGATTATTAGATATAGCCTCAGAAAATCAAGGCTAACTTCAACTTAATTGGTATAGCTAAGATTAACTCACTAACCAAAAAAAAGAGGATAATAAATAACAGTAAATATTTTATTAATAAGTTTATTATATAGTTGTTAAATATTTGAAATATTTTATATGATGATTGAAAAGTGATACTATCAGGGAAATTACTCCGACTATATACAATGTGAACTGTGAAAATTGGTTATATGATTTTGTTACAGATTTTCAGAGAAGAAATCAAACAACATTTCAGATACAAACTCCTAATTACCACAAAACATATTTGAATTTAGACATAATTCAAATAATATATGTGGACAATCTATACTAACATAACATAGACAATCTAGAGAAAGCCCTGTATTCTTCAGAGACTAAATATCTCAGCTTATTTCAGAAGTTCAAAATCTCTTTTACAGATGTTAAAATACCACAATAGTGATATTACCCAAATGATTTAAATTTTTCATACTGTGACTAATCTTATTTACTGTCCAAGATTATATCTAGAACTTACCTAGATTTATAATTAGTGCTAGATACAAAGTTACTTCTTAAGTTTGTTGGTCTTCCAAAAATGGATTTGTAAAAGACTACAGACTTTAATTCATTTTCTCCATAAATGGACAATGTTGTTCTCCCAATAAGTTGTTAATGAAAAAGAATAATCGAACTTCAAGAAATAAGTTGATCTTCAAACCAAAAGGTCTATTCTCCAGAAGGATCCTGTCTGTGCAAAATGGCCCCACTCTGCTCAAGTTGAAACACTCTGCAGCTTAAATTGCAGGCTTTGCGTCAATGTTACTCTGATTTTTCGGGGACTAAAAGATCTTACCTGTGAGCAAAACCGCAATCTAGATGGTATACTCTAATCAATAGAGGTGATAAGCCTGAACAATCCTTAGTCTTTTAAACGCATCTGTGACGTCTCTGCCATTTTAACTCTCCTAAAATGTCCCAAAATAGAAGTTGAAGATTTTTTCACCTATAATCAGCAGGACTGTTTTAAGAGGTGACCCTAAAGTTCAATCCAATTCAGGCCACACAGTTATCCTGAAAATTCATTAAACAAACAAATAATCTCAAATGCTATGATCAGGAGGAAAAAACTCTGAGACACACACAAATAAAAAAGGAAGGCAGAAGGTATTACTCCACTGTAACCTCTATCAATCTTTCATAAATGAACCAATAATATCTAGGAATAAAGTTCTACTGTAATTCTTAAAACTAAGTTATTTTAACTCCACAAATGGGATGCGTATGCATGTACGATGTGCGTATATCACATAAAGGAAGAACCGAAGATAAACTGAATCTTCTCACAGCTGGTATGAAGTTCAATGCAGCTAGTCAAACACACCCACAGGGAGACTCAGCAGGCACCAGAGCCCCACTAAAGCGAATCCCACTACATGGAGTCAACCCCTCACAAAAGCTCCTCCAATGTAGTCACAGCCATTCCTCGGGCCAGCCAGCCTGAGGGTCAATCCCTCCCACTGACATGCCAACAGCAATTAAGGTTCAACTGCAACAAAAGAGCATACATAATCCACAGAAGGGACATGCATGAGCACCAGCTCAAGTGATAGAAGAGACTGTGCCACTGGGCCCCACAGGACACCTATTACACATAAGGGCAATCTGCCAAAACCAGGAGATGTTGTAGACCTACCTAATTCATAGAAACAAACACAGGGAGTCAGCCAAAATGAGGAGACAAAGAAACATATCCCAAGTGAAAGAACAGGACAAAACTACAGAAAAAGAACTAAATGAAATAGAGATGAGCAATCTACCAGATGTGGAGTTCGAAACACTGGTTATAAGGATGCTCAATGAACTTAGGGGAAGAGTAGATGAACTCAGTAAGAAATTTCACAGAGACAGGAAACATAAAAATGAAGATGGAAAACATAAAAATGGAGACGAAAAACATAAAAAAGAACCAGTCATAAATGAAAAATATGAGAACTGAAATGAAGGCTACATTAGAGGGAATCAACAGATTAGATGAAGCAGAGGATCAAATCAGCTACTTGGAAGACAAGGTAGCAAAAAACACCCAATCAGAAGAGCAAAAAGAAAAAACTTCCCAAAATAAGGATAGTTTAAGAAACCTCTGGGACAACATCAAGCATACCAACATTCACATCATAAGGGTACCAGAAGGAGAAGAGACGAGAACAAGGGATTGAAAACCTATTTCAAGAAATAATGAAGGAAAACTTCCCTAACCTGGTGAAAGAAATAAGACATACAAGCCCAGGAAGCGCAGCCTTCCAAATGAGATGAATTGAAAGAGGCCCACACCAAGAAACATCACCATTAAAATGCCAAAGGTTAAAGGCAAAGAGAGAATCTTAAAAGCAGCAAGAGAAAAACAGTTACCTACAAGGGAGCTCCCACGAGACTGTCAGCTGATTTCTCAACAGAAACTTGACAAGTCAAAAGGGACTGGCATGAAATACTCAAAGTGATGAAAAGCACGGACCTACAACAAGATAACTCTACCCAGAAAGGCTATCATTTACAATCAAAGGAGAGCTAAAGAGCTTCCTAGACAAGAAAAAGCTAAAGGAGTTCATCACCACCAAGCCGATGTTACAAGAAATGTTAAAGGGGTGCAGGGAGGAGGAAGATAAAAAGAAGAGATCAAAAATATGAATAATAAAATGGCAATAAGTACATACCTATCAATAATTACTTTAAATGTAAATGGATTAAGTGCTCTAATCAAAAGGCAAAGGGTAGCTAAATGGACAAGAAAACAAGACCCATATGTATGCTGCCTACAAGAGGTCCACTTCAGATGGAAAGACAGAGACTGAAAGTAAAGGGATGGAAAAAGGTATTTCATGCAAATGGAAACAAAAAAATAAAAAGCTGAGGTAGCAATACTTAGACAAAACAGACTTTAAAACAAAGGCTATAACAACAAAGAAGGACATTTCATAACGGTAAAAGACATTTTATAATTATAAAGGGATCAATCCAACAAGCCGGACATAACCCCTGTAAACATTTATGCACCCAAAGTAGGAGCACCTAAATGTATAAAGCAAATATTGACAGACATAGATTGACAGTAATGTAGTCACAGTAGAGAACTTTAACACCCCAATGACACCAGTGGACAGAATCAACAAGGAAAGAGCAGCTTTAAATGACACATTAGACCACATGGAGTTAATTAATATTTTTAGAACATTTCACCCCAAAGCAGCGGAATATACATTCTTCTCAAGTGCATATGGAACATTTTCCAGGACACACCACATGTTAAGCCACAAAACAAGTCTCAACAAATTTAAGAAGACTGAAATCATATCAAGCATCTTCGCCAGTCACAATGGTATGAAAACCAGAAAAACACACAAACTGAAAAACTGAAAAACACACAAACACATGGAGGAAAACTGAAAAACACACAAACACATGGAGGCTAAATAACATGCTACTGAAGAATGAATGGATTAACAACTAGATCATGGAAGAAATGAGAAGATACCTCAAGACAAATGAAAATGAAAAATCTATGGGACACAGCCAAAGCAGTTCTAAGAGGCAAATCCACAGCACTGCAGGCCTACCTCAAGATACGAGAAAAATCTCAATCTATCCTTACACCTAGAAAAAGGACAATTCAGCTAGTCAAAGGAAACAACAAAACATAACATTTCATGGACCATTCACTATGTACCAGACATTGCACTAAAGTACTCTAACATTTTACCTCATTTAATTTTCACAATTCTGGGAGGTACCTCTATCTTGAAACTGAGGTTCAGAAGTTTAGGCAAGCTGCCTAAACAGAGACAACTAAGAAACAAGTGTAGGGGCAAGATCAGAATCCTGTGTGACCCCAACTGCAAATCTGTCATCACTGCACTACATAATTGCCTAATCAAGCTTCTTGTCTACACCAGTGGTTTATACTTGTCACTAAATCTGGAAAAAGACCTGGTTGTATAATATTAAGTTGTCCTAACCGATTTTTTTAATGGCATAAAATAAACAGTTTAAAAGTAAAGTCTTTATGAAAACCCTTACTACTTCTTTCATAAACATTAAAATATTTTTTTTTGGCATTGTCAATTTATAAACAAGACAGGTATTTCTTTCCCATGACGTGAGATCTTTTTCAACCCGCCATAATGTGCCCACACATCTTCACCTTGAAAATGTAACATCTCAAGCTTTAGTCAGGGTAGATTATTCCTTTTCACTTTTACTATTATTACACTGCTGCCAGCAATCGTCTTGGCATTTGCTTTGAATTGTTTTTAGTGCATCTCTCACTGCTCTTGCACACATCTGGAGTATCCTGCCTGTCCCTAGTACGCCACTGTGATGTCACAAGAGTGGGCTCACAAGGACGCGTCAATGTCAGTTCAGCACATGACCCAACATCCAAAAGATCCTGCTTATGATTTACTTGTAAAGTCTTAATTTAGATTTCGATTTAAATTCTTTAATGGCTAGATTACAAGTAAGAACATACTAGAATTTCCTGGCTTGAGCGGTCTGTGTTAAAAGGAAAACATGATAATATGTGGAGTTAATTTTGTCTTCCAATTAATATTGCATTTAAATAACTAGCTGAGAGTCAGAGAAAGAATCAAATGGATTGGAGCATTTTTATTGGAATTTTTCATTTCACTGATTCAGTTATAAAATATCATTACATTGTTGTTTCTGAATTGACATCAATAAAAATACGTAATAAAATATTGCAATATTTTACAAAATGAGAAACTTGAATTATATTTTTGAAATTCTTTTCAAATTTATTTTAATTACTTCCACCCCCACTCCACAACATGCTTTAAAGATCGTATCCACCAAACTATTTGTAAAAATTCAAATTTTCTCACTTTTTTAGGATAATCAAAGCTTTCACATCTACTTACCAAACTGTATCTATGTCCATATATTGTGCCTTCTCTTCTGTTACTAAGGCCAAATGATTCTTACTCATATCTAAGACCAATCTCTCTGCTTACCCACCATATCCTATCCCTTCCAGGCCACACAAGTATTTCAGCAAGACCTCTTTTTCTCCTCTTTTTCTCATCATCAAATTTTCCCTTTTCACTACTAAACCATTTCCATTCACTGTCTATACTCACTATTTCTATTTTCTCTCTTATCCTCTCTTGAATCCATTCCTATTAGACTAATGTCCCCAGCCCTCAAGATTACAGATGACCTCCTCCACACTGCTGCATCCCACGATCAATTTTCAATTCTCATCTTACTCAAATATGAAGCATCATTTGACACAGATCAGTACTCTCTCCTTGAAGCACTTACTTCAGGATAACTCACTCTTCTGATTTTCTTCCTGTATTGCCTCACCTCCTTTTTGGTCTCCTTTGGCTGGATCCTTCTTATCTTTTCAAAATCAGAAACTCTTGGGAATCAACCTTTGGGCCTTTTCTACATCCGCTCTCATCTCCTTGCTTATCTCATCTAATCTTAAGGCCTTAAACATTACTCATATACCTCCATCTCATCCACATAAAACCCTAACTCTTACAGTGGCCCACAAGACCTTTCACAAATTATCTCCCACCCACCACTACACCCTAACACTCTTCCCTATTTTGTTTTTTCCTATAGTACTTAACATATGACATACTTATATATTTTACTATTTAGAATGTAGTGTCTGCAATCCACGTACTGTGTTTTATTCACTGCTATGAATCTAGAAGTCCAGAACAGGAGTTGGCACAAAATAGGTTTTTATTAAATTGACAATTTTATAATCCTGCCATGTTATTGCAGTGACATAAAAGAAACCAAAAGCAGAGAAACCTGACACTTTAGTTAGCCTACTCCAGGCTCCATCATAGCAAATATAAACCTTCCCTCAGATAATTTTAAATACCACAAATAGATCAAGGAGAACCACTTGTACCTGAATGCCCTAGAGATGAGAACTTCAGTACTTTTCAGCTGCACCCAGGTCTTGGCTCCTCTTGATTTTGTTATGGAGCATACCTCATGAAATGTGTTTCTGACTGGTACTGTAGATCTGTTCATATTTGTTCAGCCTCATACCAATTCTGAATTTTCTTTGGTTAAAGTAAAGGCTGATGTCACATGTCTATGTGACTCAATATAAAGCAAATAAGAATCCAAAAAAAAAAAAAAAAAGAAGGTAAATGTTCATTGAGAGCTGGCATTCCCACTTATCACGAAGTGGGAATATGAAGCATCATTTGACACAGTTGAGCTCATTATTTACTGAGATGGGCCTCTAATAGAATGTTCTTAATAATAGAAAAGCAATTTTTTAACAAGGCGTTAATTGTTTTTAACTTTTAATTAATTAAAGTCACAGAGTTAAATACCATACTTGACTCTTCCAAAATTAGTCCTCAACAGAGTGTCCTAGGATTCATGGGTGGAAGCCGTAGAGTCAACAATATACTGTTTAATAACATTATTTATTCAGGAACTGGATTTTTCTGATTGTTACAATCTATTGGACTGTAAGTAGCCCTGAAATCAGATGTGTATATTTGTTGCTTACCATTCAACTTATAGCTATTCACACAAATGTGTTGGATAAATAAAATTAATTAACATAATACGTTCTCAAAACATGGATAAAAAACACAGTTTTACCAAATAGTTGGCAAAGTTTAGGTGAGTCAAATGCTTTTAAAGCAGATTTCAGTAAAAAGTAGATTTATAAGTAGCCGAATGAATCAAACATTATAATGGGGATTATTCTGAGTGGAAAAGTTGGCTTGGACTTTTGATTTTTTACAGCAAGACTTGAGACAAACACAATTTATGTGTTTCTATGATCTCTCATAAAAAAAAAAAGTTCCATAAAAACATAATGGTTTTGTTAAGGCCCTTAAAAAGTTAACCAAATAGTTTTTCACAAACAAAAATAATTAATCGCTCTAAAATGTAAAACAGTGATTATATGATCCAAAGCTTCACACATCTTCCCAGCTCATTAAGCATGACATAGTAAAGGAATACTATTCATAGAATTAAAGGGCTTTGGTTTTCCTAAATAGAGTTAGAAGTAAGCAAACTGTTTTGTTTTGTTTTGTTTTTTTAAGGAGATCTTACAATGAAAACTCTCTCCTCTACTGCATTTTGGGCATCTTGCCTTTATTTGTAACCACCAATGTAGCTAGGAATGTTTTACTTTAAAGCTGCTGCTTTCAACCTACACCAAAATCCAATTTTGAGTTTTCACAGTACCAACTTTATTTACGAAGTCTCTAGTTATTAAGGTCAAGTGAATCCAAAAACTTTAGTTCAAGTGCTCAGTTAATTATTTTTATAATCTCATACATCTTTTGGAGTTAATTACACAGTGATTATTCAATAATTAAAATTCAACTCAGCTACAATTTACTCTCAACTCACAAGAATTACCATCCTAGAAAAGAATTCATTAGAACTATTGAGAACTCTTCACAAAAGCAAAATTTCTTTAACTCATGGTTTGAGCCTTTTATCTTTCACTTTAGTTGTTCATATTAAGTACAATCTTCTCAAAATCTCCATTCAATACTGATAGTGTTTTAAGAAGATGCACTTTATATTAAATTCTTTTTTAAAGTGATGAAAGAACAGCTTTGTTTGGTTTTTTTTTAGGACAAATACACTACTAAGAAAGACTTAACCAAAAACAGGGCCCTTCTACCCTCCTCCTGACCTTCCCCCTCCCCCTTGCATGGCTGCTTCCTAGGCCTGGTGGCCAGTTGTCATTCTGGGACTTTCTTTCACTGTTCTCTCCTGGGTATATATTGAAGTCTTTTCATATTCACCTTCATATTTAAATGACAGGTTGGATACACATACAGAAAGTAAATTCTACATTGAAAGTTATTTTTCTTCAAGATTTTAAAGGAATAACAAGTATTTTTAGCAACCAGAACTGCTCTTTCAGAATCAGATTGTATACTCCTGTTTGTTTCCTGCCTCTAAGCTGCAAGCTTAAAGGATCTGGCTTTAATGAGTGCTCTAAACTTCCATGACAACATGGCTAAGTGTGCAGTGCTTGAATGCACTGTGCTACTCACTCCGAAAGTACATTCAGTCAGGAGGCCAAGTCATATATAGCTGGGGAACCTTCTCAGATTATTTCTATTATCTCTTCTAAAATGTCTTTCCCTGTGTTTTGTCCTCTCTACAAGTTCTATAATTTAATGTTGTACCTCTATGAGACTGCTACTCTCATTTTCTCTTTTCTATTACTCATTTCTTTAACTCTTTATTCTATTTTTCTTAGAAATGTCCCCACTTGACCTTCTAATCCTTCTATCGAAGTTTTTATTTCTATAATCACATTGTTAATTTCACTCCATTGTCTCTTTTTTGTTGCTTTTTTTCCTGCTTTGTTTGTTCTTCTCTTTCATGGAAAGGCTTTCTTCAACACGTGTAGTTTTCTGCTCACATTTAGAAGTCACTAAAAAGCTGACTAGAAGCTTCTAGTTTCAGTAGATCCAGAATATCACCTGGTAAACTTCATTTTAAAGTAACTCCTCTGTAGGGATGTTTCCACTATTAGTGTCTGTTCTGATAAAGTTGTTTTCCAGAGAAAAAGGTTTCTGGTCTCTGGCAAGACAGTTAAGGAACTGGAGGCCTAACCTCTTCACACACAGCCTTTCAATCAACCCCACTGTCTTTAACCCCGAGTCTTTGCCCTCACCTTCTGTAGTAACTGAAACCTCCAAACATTAAGCCTCTGATTTCTTATTGTTAGTTTTCCTGTAGGTAAAAGCTTAAATACAGATTCCTCCACTTAACCAAGTCAGATTATATTCCTCTATCCAAATTTGCTGAAATCCTTCAACTACTATTGCTTTCTTCTTCTTCAAATCCCTTTGCCCTTATAAATGTATATTTTTTAATTTCTGTTATCACTTTAATGGAAGTATCAGAAGAGAAAAACAGATAAAATGTATGCAAACAAGAAATTAGTGCTTCCTGAGGAAAAACAATTTTCTAGAATTCACTGTTTATTTACATTGTTGCATTGGGAATGTTTAACAAAGCTTATTAATCTGATAATTTCACATTTGAAATATTCATCATTGCTTTTTTAAAAGCCCTAATACTATATTAACACAGTCATTTCTTACTTAAGAGTTTTTTAACTTAATATTTAAAAGTCTGACATAAAATGCATTTCAGGTAAGTGAATTATGTTCTCACTGAGTACTATTCTCACTAACTTTCATTACAAAATTTGAAACGTTTCCCTAAAGGAAAAAAGTTTAACCCCAGGATAGAGTAAAATCGTTTACGATATTTTAAATTTTTAAATCATCATGAAAAGAAAATGTTTTCTTGAAATATCAGCAGAAATACTCAAATGTATATAATAAATGAAAAAGCACAATAAAAGAAAAACAGAAGTACCCAAAGCTAGCAGAATCATTACTACTGCTCATCATTCTTCATTTATTGTATCTACTACATGGTAGCAATCCCACAAAGGCCTACAACATTAGTATTTTTACTTTATTTCAACATTCTCAAACACTACATTCTAAATGAAGAGTCTACAGCTTAATAAAAATAGATGTAGAAATATATAAGAAACTTTAGAGAAGCTCTACTACTCTATAACCTTGAGAGAAAACACTTAATTTTTCGGCATAACGGCAAAAATACATGTGAAGATCTTAATTTCTATTGCACAAATTCTCTTTCAACTTTGTAGAAAATAATTATACAGTCCAACTTATCTTCTAGAGAATAATCTAATATCTTATTTTGTTTACAAGATATTGATAACCCATATCATCACTCACGGTGCCTCATTAACATCAACAAAGCAAAATCACTTAAAACATGCTAGATTGGATCAAGCCATGTAGTATTCACCCCAAACTTAGAACCAAATGACAACAGTCACAGGTATTCTTCAAAAGAATATCAGAATTTGACTATTTTTACAATCTGAACAATCAATGATCCATGTTGTTGTATTCATTTCCAAATATAAAAACAAAGGCGGGGAAAAGTTAAGTGACTCATCCAGAGCTGCATAACAGAGCACTAAGACAAGGCTCTCCTTTGTCCACCCATTTGCTTTCGATTAAACTGTGCCAACCCTTCTACTGTCTTTTAAAAATTTGTTTCTATCATAGCCCACTTGTAGAAATTATATGCCAGAAGAAAATTCTGCATTTAAAATACATTACATACTACATTTTATGTAATATATTTTAAAGTATATTACCAAACATCCAACGTTTTGTTCCTGAAAAGGGATTCAAGTATGCACTACAATATATATTACTGAAAACCACTTAGAAATAAGTAGCAGTTAGTGTGGCTCAAAAGAAATCTTTTTAAATATTCAACCCAAATGCTTCTGCTTTACAAGTGTTTGAACAGAGCCCCATAAAAGATCAGAGTGAAAATATTTTTTTTTTTTCATTCTTAAATCAGCTGAGAAATCAGTCTCCTTAATGAAGCCCTTTTTGCTAACGGAATAAACTCAAGAGGAAAGGATCTTAGCAGAATCTTCATTTTATCACTTAAGTCCCCAGTTTTTTTACCACTTAGTATAGCACATCTTATTACATTTTAAGCATAAACTGTTATAATTTTAATAATTTTGGATACTTAATCATGCTTCACAGTAATTACAATTTTATCACAGCTTTAACAGGATCATAAACATTATACAGATTAATTAAGTGCATTAATTCTTTAAAACATGAAACCTTGCCTAGAAAAATCTGCAACTGAACCACAGATCAAAGAAATCCAACACTCTAAAATTTTCTAATTGCATCGATTCTTTTTTACAGGTAAAAGGGGTCAAATATGCGGTGACAAAGAAATCTAACTATGGGCAGTGAACACACAAAATGACATACTGTTGAATTGTACACTTGAAACTTATTGGATTTTGTTCATAAATGTCACTATAATAAAAAAAAAATCTATCTATATAGCTATTATGCTATTGTAAGGGAAAAATAAATCTAGTAATTAAAAATGTCCTGACAGCTGCATAATTACATCTATACTTAATTTACAATTTACTCATAACCCCAAAAAAGGCCAGAAACTTATATACTAATAAACTCCTATAAAAATTAATGTGATCAAGTCTTCAAGCTCGCAATCCAAAAAATGCAAATTAAAACGATATACCATTTTTGCCTATAGAACTGAAAAAAAATTGTATTATAATAACTAATGTTAACAAAGTTATAGTGTAACTTATTATCTCAAAGAATTATTGTGAAAAATATAAACTAGTACTATAGTTTTGAAAAGCAATATGGCTATATGCATATATCTAGAGTCTATATAATGTTTATAGACTTTTTGATCTAGTATTATTTCTAGGCATTTATACTTAAAATAATCAGAAGTTTATTTATATTCTCTGTGGTGATATTTACAAAAAAGAGGAAGAAGGCAAAGAAAGAAGAGAAAAAGAAAACAGAAAAAGAAAAAAACTTAGAAATAAGCTAAATGTTTAATACTAAAGGATAATTAACTAAATTATAGTACAGTATAATTCAGCATTTGAGGAGTCAACAAGCTCAGGTCTGATGTTTTTGTTTTGTTTTGTTGGCTCTGCTTTATTGACCTCAGAGCATCCTTTGGACACAGTTAAAAAACAAACACAGTGGGTACCAGAACTGAATCCAGAATGGATCCCCAGAAGAATTTCCCCCAACTAAAGTGGATTTTACAAAATGCCAGAGAAAAAAATGAGGCAAACTAGTGCTGAGTCCAAGTGTAGGCAGAGGAGCAGCAGTCAAGTGAAGGAGTGGGTAGGTCATGCCTCTTTCTCGTGAGTGTGGGTGCAAACTGCACTCCATGGGTGAGTGTCAGAATGAGTTTTCCATCAATGAGCTCTCTCGCACGAGTACTAACTCTTACCCCACTTCTGCACATGAACAAGTCTGCCTCCATCCAGTGTCACAATGGACTTGGCCTTCCTGTCATCTGCCACTCTGAACTCCACCCCCATCTTGAAGATGACCTCTCTATCCTTGAAGGTGCTGTGTGTTTTTATGATGATTGTGTACTCATTTATTTCGATGACTGCAGTAGGCTTGGTCATGTTGGCCACCTGCCTGGCAGCAAAATCCACACCGACTGACTTCATGTACTCATCGAAATTATTTTATTTTTTTTTTATTGAAATTCTTGCCGTCCACTAGCTACCAGGTGTCCACTAAGGCGACCACCATGGGGAGGCTGGGCTAGGCTGAGGAAGCAGCAGCAACAAAGCTGGGGTGGAAGGACTGCAGGACCCACCAACAACCATAGGTTTGATTATTCACCAAGAGCTACTCTGTAAAACCATGACATATCCTAGTGAGTTATAAGGGCCCATTACCTACTTAAAACTGTTATTGTGAGGGTTAAATGAAATACCATATATATCGACAATTCTAATATGCACATTTTCACGTGCTAACATGTTTAAAACTAAGATGCGTTTAGCAAGCAGTGGTGTGTCATTATTTATTTTTTTTTTTTTCAGCAGTTATATGCCATTGAGTTGGCTCCAACTCCTGGCAACCCTATGAATGAGTGATATCCATAATGATCTAACCTCAGCAGCCCTCCTTTGCTACTGTAAACTCATGCCTCTGGCTTCTTTTATGGAACCAATCAATTTCATATTTGGTCTTCCTCTTTTCCTGCTGCCTTCTATTTTTTCCAGTATTATTACCTTTTCCAAAGAACCCTGCCTTCTCATGATGTACCTGAAGTAGGACAGCTTCAGTTTTGTCATTTCTGTCTCCAGAAATGTTTCGCATTGTTTCACACTTAATTTGCTAGGACTCACTTGTTCATCTTTCTGGCACTCCTGAGTGTCCGTAGAGCTCTCTTCTGGCACCATATTTTAAATAAACTCATTTTTTTCTATCAGCCTACTTCATTGTAGGCTTTCACATCCATACATAGTAATAGGGAATACAAGAGTGTGGATGATCTCAGCCATGGCTCTAATGACACATCTTTGCTCTTGATGATCTTTCCTAATTCTTCCATTACTATCCTTCCAAGTCTCATTTTTCTCTTGATTTCTTGATTGCAGTCTCCACCTGACAGGATGTCTGAATCATAATAAGCAAAATCTTTAACAATTTCAATGTCCTCGTATTCTATGTTAAAGTTGTGTAGTTCTTCTGTAGTCATGATTTTTGTCTTCTTGATACTCAAATGTAGTCTTGTTTTGGCACTTTCTTCTTTTGCTTTCATCAGAAGTTGTTTCAAATCATTGCTCCTTTATGCCAGTAAAATGGTGTCATCTGCTTAAGTTACTAATATTTCTTCCACCAATTTTCATTCCTCTTTCTTCTGAGTCTAGCTCAGTTTTACAATAAGTTCTGCATGCAAATTAAACACATAGGCAGACAAAATGCACCCGTCTGACACCTTTGCCTATAGAAAACCATTCTGTCTCTCCATATTCTAGCCTTACAGTGGCTTACTATTCAACATACAGGTTACACTTCAGGACAATCAAGTATGAAAGCACACCCATTTCCTGCAGAGTAACCCATAGCTTTTCATGATCCACGCAGTCAAAGGCTTTACTGTGTTCCGTTAAGACACAGACTAATCATCTTCTGTAATTCTTTGGAGCACTCCAGAATCTAACAAATGTTCACAATTAGATCTCGAGTGCTTCTTTCTTTTCTGAATTCATCTCGACTATCTGGCATTTCCTTGCTCCGCATAAGGTAGAAGGCTTTGCTGCTTCACCTTGAGTATCACTATACTTGTAAAATAAGAGCAACAATCCTAACAGTTACTGCACTCCTTGGCATCTTTTTTAAGATTATGATAAAATAATTGTGCACCTCACAATTGATGGGTTACTAGAGTAGAATTTAGATTTAATGAAACCTGGTAATGGATAAAGAGCCCAGCACAAAGTTAAAAACAATGTACGTTGAGATTCATGACCTAATACTAGTCATCTATATAGCAAGTGAGTCTACAGATCTCTCAGCATTTTTCCTCAGTTCATTGGTTGTATCAACTTTTAACATAGAGTGTAATGCCATTGTTTTTTTTCTTTTTAATAGCTTTTTTTTAATTTTTCAATTACAGATGACATACAATACTATATTAGTTTCAGGTGTACAACACAGTGAGTGATTAGATATTTATATAACTTAAAAAGTGATCACCCCGATAAATCTACTACCCATCTGACATCATACATCATTATTACAATATTATTGACTATAATTCCTATGCTATAGTTTACATCCCCATGACGATTTTCTTACTACCAATTTGAACTTCTTAATCCCTTCCCCCTTTTCCACCGTCCCCCAACCCTCCTCCCACCTGGCAATTATCAAAATGTTTTCTTTATCTATGAATCTGTTTCTGTTTTGTTTGTTCATTTGTTCTTCAGTTTCCACATTCTCTATTATTGTTTTTAAAGTATATATTGCCTATAAAGGAATATCATACTGCCTCAATTTTTTCATTGGTTTAATAGCATGGCAAATGTTTATTTCTTTACATAACTACTTTCTTCAACCTCCTTTCTCAGGTCTACACTCTCCATCCATTCTCAATTGCTCCAAGTTCCCTAAGTACTCCAGGCTGATCTGATCGCCACAACTTTGTTCAAATAGCTTTCTCTAACGAAATCATTCCAGAAACCGATTCTTGCATCACCTTTCTCTGAGGTTTTCCCTGCCTCAGCCCAATCTCTTCCCACCACTCATTCTCATCTTTGTTCCTACTTTATCTTACATACACTCTTCCAACAGAAACTGAGAAAGTGTTATTATTAATATTTATGTTCTTCTCACTAAAGCACCCTGACGATGGGGATCATTCTGACTCACATATGTACCCTCAAGCCAAGGATATAATAAACATTTTATAAATGCTGATTACACAGAAGAGTTTAGTGTGCACCACAGATAATTTGCAGAACTAACTGTATTCTGTGTATGCTCCAGAAATATTCAAATAGGCATCAGAAACAAATTTTTAGTCCTATATGTTTATGCACAAATAAGAAAATAATTCAACTTTTCTTATATATTTCACTTATCCATTATTTTCTCAGAAGAAAATGGTTGAGGAATTAATGTGACAGATCTTATACAGCCTTGTGCAAAGAATTCCACAACTCATCCTGAAGTAATCTTGATAATAAAATTCATGAATATAAATACAAAAATCCTTAATAAAATATTAGCAAACCAAATCCAGTAATAATTTAAAAGTACAATATAACACAACTGGTTGTATTTGGTTTACTCTAGGAAACAACTTTAATATTAAAAAAAAATCAATAAATGAAAAGATACTTTAAATTATTATAGGACAAAGAAGCACAGGAAAAGAAGTCCGTTCGATATTACAATTAGAGAAATGCACATTAAAACCACAATGCTATACCACTACACATCTACTAGAATAGCTAAAACTTTTAAAAACTTATAATACCAAATGTGAGTAAGGATGCAAAATAACTGGAACTCTTCTATCTTGCTTACCATACTACCTGAAGTCCTAATCCTAGGCATTTACCCAAGAGAAACATCTACACAAAGACTTATGTCTGAATGTTTATAGCAGCTTATTTTTGTAATTGCTCCAAACTGGACAGTTCCAATAACCATCAACAGATGAACAGGCAAACAAATATCTGTACAATGCAAACATACTCAACAATAAGTAGGACTGAACCTACAAACAGCCACAATAACATGGATGAATCTCAAAAGCATTATGCTAAGTGAAAGACATGAGACAACAGGAATTATAGCGTAAGATTCCATCTATATGAAATGCTAGAACAGGCAAAACTAATCTGAAATGACAGAAATCAGATTAGGGATGGTAAGGAGCTGAGGAGGGAGAATAGAACTGACTGCAAAGAATAATGAGGGAACTTTTGGGGGAAATGGAACTATTCTAAATGTAAAACTGTACTCCTAAAAAAGTGAATTTTATTTTATGTAAATTATACCTCCATAAACTTGACTTAAAAAAAATCAATCATTAGAATTCACAACATGAATAATATAAAAGTTTGATGAGATTCAACAGTCATTTGTGATTTATTTTTTAAAAGATCATCAGAAAACTAGGAAGAAAGGATAAATTCCTTAATGATCTAAATATCTACAGGAAAAAAAAATCACACTTATCGATAAAGCGTAAAAAGCTTCTCCTTTTAAAAAGTTTCTATTTTTAAAAATAGAAACTAGGTAAAGATGTTCCCACCACTTTAACATTTTACTTGAGGTCTTAATTGGTGCAGTAAGGTACAAAAAAGGAGAAAAAGATACAAGGATTGGAAAGGAAGCAATAAAACTGTCTTTAATGCAGACATGATTGTAAACAAAGAAAATAGTTCTTAAATCTACAGATAAATTCTAATAAATAAGTCCGCAGAATATAAGTTCAATGTACAGAAATGAATATTTCTATATACCAACAATAGCTGAAAATGTTTTAAATATCATTTACAATAGCATCAAACAATATCAAATACCTAGGAATAAATCTAACTTAAAAATATGTTCATCTCCCCAAAGATACTTACTAATTACAAATCAGAAAATAGTACTTTTACACGTAAAAAGGCAGACACCACCTTAATCAAATAATTAAAACTCTGCTTAGTACATCATACTACTTCTGTGGTACTCCTGCCAGAACGTATAATCTAAATCTCATCATGAAGAAATATCAAACAAACCCAAATAGGAAGCCTTTATACAATATAACCAGCTTAAATCATTCAAAAATTTCAAGGTCATGAAGCACAAAGGAAGATGAGAAAATATTACAGATAACAGGCAACTAAAGCAACATGACAACTGAATGCAACACATAATCCAGGATTTACTTTTGCTATGAATGTAATATTTGGGATGATTTATGATTTCTGAATGTCTGCAGATTTTAAATGATACTACTGATAAATGTTACCTGTGGTTGTGTGGAAGAATGGTTTAGTTATTAGGAAATACACACAGAAAATGTTTAGGAATGACAGGGCAGGTGTAAGTCTGCCACTTACACTCAAAAACTTCTCAGTGTCAGGTGTGGGTGTAAAAAGATGGGGAAAAGGATAAAGAAAATGTGGTAAGGTGGTCATTTAAGGAATCTGGGTGAAGGATACACAGGAATTTCTGTAGAATAGTGTTCTTGCAACTCTTCTAAAAATCTGAAATTAGAGCAAAGTAAATATTAAAAAGAAAAAATATGTAATTTAAGACTACAGAGAAAACTTTGAAATTATAAAACATCATTAAGAAAAATTAAGTAAGACTTAAGGTAAGTTAAGCAATACACTATGATCCTAGACGAGGACAATTCTCTCCAAAGAAATCTCTAGGTTCAGTGCAATTTCGATTAAAATTCTAACAGATTTTTTTTTCAGAACTTGACGAGCTGATTCTAAAATTCATTCAGAAATGTAAGGGCCAAGAATAACCAAGGAAATCTCTAAGAAGAACTAGATAGGAAAATAAGATTTACTATAAAGCTACAATAATAAATAAGACAGTATGGTAATAGCACATGAATAGACAAACAGACCAATGAAATAGAACAAAGATTCATACAAATATTAATACACTTGATTTACAACAAAAATAGCAATGCGGAATAAAAGTAGCAATGCAGGAGAAAAACTACCTTTTCAATAAATGCTACTAGGAAAACTAGATATACATTTGGAAAAAACTTAAATTTGAGACCCACCTCACGTCATACACAAAAATTATGCACAGGTGGGTTATAAATCTACATATGAATGGCAAACAATAAAGCTTCTAGAAGTTTCCACAAATTACCTTGATGATCCAGAATAGAGAAGAACTTAAAATGCGGGAGGGGAGGGGGGATTAACCCAAAAGAAAAAGAGGCATAAATCTGACAAATTAATTGTGTTTCTAATTACTACACTACATTGCTTTATCCCAAAAAAGTTACTTTAGCAGAATTTTCAGGTTTTCTTATGGTTTATATGTTGCTGTGACTTTCTTAATATGAGAAAGGTTGCTACTCTGTGATTCAAAAGATTAACTTGGAGAAAATCGCATATGAACCAATGCAATTTCACATTATAATGAACTCACTCCTCTGCTTACCCAGCAATAAAACAGACCGGGACTTTTACATTTCTCTCCCTTTTCCAGAGCTGTAGGAGCCTGGGCATATACTCAGCACTCAATAAAATAGTCACTAAGTGACTAGATGAACAATTGAAAATTTACATTTACTCAGTGAAAAATGTTATACATGTGACACACCGATATTTGAAGAATAAAAGTGTGGATCAAAGACTAAACTAATGCAAAATGAATTACAAAGTGACTCCCTACATCATTATACTCATGCCTCCTCTACCAGTTCCAAGGACTAACAAAAATGGCTTCCAGTTTATCTATGACCAGTTCAAACTACAGCAAATCTTCCACCTCTAGCAAACTAGTACTTTATTCCTCTGCTTCATCCTATTCTTTTTCTTTGCCTCCTTAAGGTACAAACTTCCCTTTCGCTCTGCTCTGTTCCTTATTGCCAAGTCCTGTGGTCTATTTGTTTTCCCCAGCCTGACTCAATATTACACTCCTAACTTCAACTTTCAACTTCACTTCCATTCTGTGCCCAATCCTAATTATCTCAAACTTCTCTTAACCCCAAGCCCCTCAAATAAAGTCGCCCCCATTCGGGATCTCTCAACCCACTCATACAAAAGATCCTTCCCACCATGATCCGACTGAAGGCAAACTCTGATAAACAAGAACTATATTCAAACTGCTTCCTCTATCCCTTCACTCTTCAGCAGAAATTTGACTTCTCCCTAAAACACAAGCTACCTTTTTGCTCTCAATCTAGGTGATAATTTCCAACCCTTCAAAAATGCTGGCAAACACTAAATGACAAAAAAAAGGCCATAAAAGTGCCTTTATTGTCAAAATAATCGATTTTATTGATCTCTTGACACAGCCTTTGCCTAATTATGGTACATGTCATTATTACTGAGGCAAGTAGGATGTTTAAGACAACAATAACAAATATGATATCAAATGCCATCTTAGAGGCGGAAATTACCCCGGCTGTAAAATATTTCATTAAAATAAAGAGCTCCACCCTATGAGCTGTCACTAAAATACAGGAGGAGACAAAGGGAGGAATGCTGAAAGCCTCATTTAACAAGCTTATTTCAATGTCCTAATTTCACAAGTGGGGTTACCGGTTCAGTGAACTCCATCATGTAATCCATGCAATATTTCTCATTTGAAATCAAAACAAGACCTCATACAAGTATAGATTCCTTCCCAAAGGAGAAAGAAATAGAAACCCTTGGGAGAAAACTAGAAGCACTTTGCGAAAAACAGACCGAAAAGCTATCTGGGGATATCAAAGATTATCGCTTGTTCTTTTGTGAAAAGCTAAATTTGCAACAAGTAGATTTCAGAGAGTTTCATGAAGACACCCAGAATCCTTGGTCAAACAGAGAATCTGATTACAGTTTAAGAGATGGTAAGCACAAAAATGTTAGATATGGGACAAGGAAACAAGGGCAGATAGAAAACAGCCATAAAAGAGAAAGAAGAAAAAGGAAACATAAATCAAGGAATGGAATATCAGAGCAAAGATGAAAAGTATAACAACCAGAGCCACAAACTGGTTAAGAAAACGGTAATTCATTTAGTACGGTAAACTAAATAAATAGTAGCCAAAGGGAGAAATTAGAGATTTGTAAAAATCACCATACTAAATAACAAATCATAAGTCTTTCTACTTTTCTTTTTAACCAGCTATAGAGAAAAGATAGAAAAACAAGATTCTGTGGAAGAAGCGGCAATAAGATACCATCATCTTGAATATGAGGGTAAAAGAAGGAAACCAAGAAAATTCCACAATATAAAGCTATTTTAAATTGATATGAATTAAAGTAATTAAGGAATATCAGTTGCACGTCAACCTATCATTAACTTCCAATAAAATACCCAAATTTAGATTCAAAATGCAAAGGAAATGTATTTATGAAAATTTCATTAAGACAAAGAAAGAACTGTGAAACCCACTCCAAAGTTATCTCTATTATCCTGCCTAACTTTACAAGACCCACCTCACTTTAATATTTGGAGTAAGGTTACTCAGAATAATTAGTTTCGCTGCGAACTCCAGCACAGCTCCTCATCTGTCCTTGTGTGGTTTAGGTGACACCCCACTCGCCCCATTCCTTTGTCTTATCTTATCTTGGATAGAAACAGTTTCTCCAAATGACACTAGAGGAAACATATGCAATCTTGAAAACCTGGAAAGCTAAGTTATCACCCAGCAAAGATCAACATGTCAACTCCATTTTAGAGATGAAGGCACTCAGACAGTATCCCTCTCACTAGAGTGAATGGGTCAATTTCTCCAAGGGTCATCTTCCATACTTAGCATGTATTCTGTGCCAAGCACACCAAAGAGCCACCCTTCCACACATACAATATGCACTCCTCCTACCAGAAAGGCTTCTCCCCTATTCTTCATGTACTGCATTTCTACTCAGTGCTTCACAAATGAGCAAATCTCTCCTCCCTGATGTCTTCGGCTATAATCTTTCCCAGAATTAGGTGTTTCTTCCTCTTCACCTGCTCTTAACTTTATATAGCATTACTTTCTCTCTGCTTTGTTTTGTACTTTGTTGTTAAATTTTACTCTTTTCTTAGAGCAGGGGTTCCAAATCCCCGGGCCACTGACCAGTACCAGTCTGTGGCCTGTTAGGAACTGGCCTGCTCAGCAGAAGGTGAGCGGCAGCCGAGGGAGTGAAGTTTCATCTGTTTTTGCAGCCACTCTCCAGCACTAGTATCACTGCCTCAGCTCTACCTCAGATCATCAAGCATTAGATTCTCATAGGAGCACCAGTCCCTGGCACCAAAAAGGTTGGGGACCGCTGCCTTAGAGTTTAAGGACAAGAATCATATCCTGCTTGTCCATATACTGCCATCAATACAGTATATAATATGGAGAATTATTAGATATTTGTTGCTTGAACAGATGCATAAGAAATGCCCTCTTCAACCTAAATAGCTAAATAAGGCTATATGTTAGGTTAGAACCTACACAAACAATATAGTGTCAAATGCTAAGATTAAAGTTTCCAAGGAAGCAGATGTGTACCACCATTAGTCCATCTCTACAGAATTTCAAATCCAGTACATATCTTACTTTGTCTCTGTAAAGAAAAAAAATTTCATATGTGTAAGTAGAATTTTAACATACATATTTAAAGTATCCTATTTTAACAATGATTTTTGCCATTACTCAAAAAGGTTAATAAACACAACATATAGTTCCTAAAGACTGACACATTACAAAAAGTATCACTAATGAAACTTTATGAATTAAAACATTTAAATATACTATCTTAAATATGCATTTATTTTTTAAAAGCATTGCAATAACAATTTAATTAACAAAGTTAAACAGCATTAGAAATAATTAAGGGAATGATTATCTTTTATTCTGGTTTACTTTTAAAGCATTTTTCCTTCCAGAAAGTGAAGGTAGAGCTATTCCTATTATTTATTTTCATTAAATCGATATAAGACATATAGAACTGAATACCATAAAAACAAATTTATGACCATTTCTTTCTTTTGCCATTATGCAAAACCTCAGATTTGTATATACATAGTGAGAGCAAGAACAGTTACAAAGGGCACGGCAGAAAGCAGGCTGCTTTGTAGCAATAACAAGGAGCAAAGGCACAAAGCCATGCAGAGAAGTAGGGTGAAACAATGACAAAGTTCCTCCTGAAAGAAGTGGGAAAGTAATTTCCCCTTCTACCTCCCTTCTATGCAGACTGTAACAGTCTCCACATGGCTTCTTCTTCATGTCTGTAGTTATAGGAGTTCTGTTTAGCTAGTCTTCAGGTGGTTCTCAAGGATGGTTGTTCTATAATTTAGTTATAATTTTGATGTGTTCATGGGAGGTGGCGAGCACAGTTGTTTACCGACTCTGCCATCTTGACCGGAAGTCTCTATGATCATTTCCTTTTAATATCATATTCTTATTTGTGTCAGTTTGCTTATCATATAGATCGTGCACTATTAATCAAACCACTAATAAACATACAAATACTTAAATTTAACATTGTAAAAGCTACAGTCTGAACTAAAATATCTGAATTCTAATTAATCCATTACCTGCCTATTTTCCAAACTACTTTAAAATTTATTATTTCTCCATTCCTCTAAATCAAAATATAATATGGTATTTTGGTTCCATATTTTATTAACTAAACTGTGTTCTGAAAGTTTAGGAATGTTTTCCATGGTCTTAAGACTTTAAAATATCTGGTTCTAGAAACTGAAAAGCAAAGAATACTTTTTCCCTGTGTTATATATAGTGCACGTTATGTGAAAATTATACTAACAAAAATGAATTGGGGGAAGAAAGCTAAGTGCTTTGTTATATAAATCAGAAGTCCAACTTTTTTTTTACCTTTTATACAGAAAGTCTGTTTCAAGCAGCCAGCCATATCTGTAAAGAATTTTGCCAGAACACCGTATTTTATCCACCTTTACCATTAAATTTTGTATTTCCCCTAAGGAAAGATATTAATATATATAACTAAACAACAATGAGATACTTATTTCACCCATCGCAGTGATAAAAATTTAAAAACGAAAACATCAAGTTGTTCTGTTAGTGAGACTATTAACCAGTAAACCCTTTGAACCAGCACTTCTTAGCATACACCAAGGATATTTATTATAGCACTAAAAGTGAAAATAAAAAGCTGCAAACAATCTAAATGCCTATCAATAAAGAAAATGGTTTAATAAATTATGCAATATCTGGACTACACGTTGCAATTAAAAATGGTAAGGTGAATCTTTACCTTTCAAGAGACACCTAAAGCCTGTTGTTACAGGAAAAAATGAAGTTGCAAAACATTTTGTACTCTTTTATGTCAAAAAACACGTACAAAACTACATATTTCTATAAGCCTGAAACTGTAAATAATAGTAAGAGATATAGAAGTACACACACCAAAATGAAAACAGTGCTTAGTTTCTAGTTGAAGATGAGCAACCAGGTGGTGGTCTAGGAGAATACAAACTCTATCCACATGGTTTTGGTCTGTTGTCGACAAAAGAATGCATTCACTTATTAGGTGATTAATTTTAAATGAGCACAATGTAAAAGATACTATTCAAAAAAAGTTATGGGGTTTTAATAAAGATTATGAAGAATTAAATAACTTCCTTAATAAGAATTTGAAAGATCTGATTTTTCTTTCTCAGTGACAAAAGGAAAATGATTAAATATTATAATTTTCAAAAAGCTTTCCAACCATGGTCCACAGTAAATTCTAGATAAATTACAATTAGCAAAAAAAGAAAACCTTTAAGTAGAGTATAATATTTATCTGATATGGAAACAACAATTAATAAATTAAAAATTTTTTAAACCCTGCTATATATTAATACTTATTTTAAGTGATGGCATTATAAATGAATTTTCTTTTCTCCTTTACACATGTCATATTTTTCAAACTTTCCAAAGGGTAGTTATTGCTTTTGTAATAGAAATAAAAGTGTTATCTCTAACTTTCATCCAAAAATAAAATAAATTCTATGAAAACTCAAATTGGTGCTACAGTGAGTATGTGTTTATAAGTACAGCAGTCTTTCTTACTCAGACTTGTTCAACCATGAGGCCAGAAAAAGTAGAATTCAAACCCTCAGGATGGAGCTTAAAAAGAGGAAATGTGCATAAATTTCTAAATTTAGCTTTGTAATTTTTAAAAATGATTGCTCTAACTCTAATAGTTATACAAAGAATCTGAGGTTAAACTTTTTTTCACAGTGGAAATGATCTCGTCTCGGCCACACATCCTGTATACCACCACATCCTCCCAAATTTAAAGAAAGGGTTTTTACGTGACACCTTTTCAGTTATAGTTTCACTTTCCCTAAAAAGTCTTTTCTTACATTGCTACTAGTTTGGGGTGGTTTTGTTTGTTTGTTTGTTTGTTTGTTTGTTTGTTTTTTTAAGCAATATTCTTGGTGCTCAGGTTCATTATGCCCTTGATTATCCCAATCTCTACACCTCTTAGAGATTCTACGTTGATGAAATGACCAAGAATTTATAATTGGAGAAAACGTTTTAAAGGAATAAACAATACATTCACATTTGCGATGTGAATTTGCAGTGAAATTATTCACTGAATAGACATTTATTGAGCATCTATTATAACAGGGCAAAGTATTTGGCCCTGAACACAAAAGAATAAAGCCAGAGTGTTTACAACCTACTGAAGGAGAAAGACAAGTGAACTGTGTTGTACAACAACACTTAAACTGCTAAAACGATGTATTCACAAGCATGGGACTGAGGGAGAGGGGGCTAGTGAAGGGCAAGGACCAGGACAAAGATCTGATTTGAAAGAAGTATGAAAAGATGAGTGGAATGAAGTCTTAAAGCAAAGATACACCACACATTACAAGAAAACAAAAGACTAATGTGCTCTACATATCAAACTACCTTATATTCAAAGTACCTTGTTAATGTTACTAATTACTGTTAACTGGGAATACATTAGTCCACTCCATTAAAAAGCCACTTTCCATTTCTTTATAAGGGTAGCATTACAAATTTTCTGATACAGCCCATATTCCCTCAAACAAATGCTACAAAAGTCTAAACTTTGACTAGACATAAAAAGTGTTAAATCAATAACAAAATAACATTAAACAAATAACCAAATGAAGCTCAAACCCTGAACAGCCTAATTGGAAAAGGAGAGGATCCTTTTACAGGTCATATACACCTCCTGACCTGTACTTGGCAATCTGCTCCCAGACTGTCAACAGATAAGCAGCAGAGCTCTCAAGAAAGAAGACTGATCTTTGGCAAAGCTGGGCGTCCACCTAGGGTGCTGCTATCCCCATACACGGCTCTCAGACAAGCCAAGGTAGGCCTGGAACTTGAGAAGGTTTATTTGCAATCTGGACAGCTGCCAACGTGTCTCATTCAAAATCCAGGGACAAGGGCCAGACCAGCCCCCCAAGCCAGGAGCCAAGGCAACAGTACCTCCTGAATGTATTCTCGATCCAAAGGTTACCTGAACACATTCTTCCACGCCCGCTAATAGCCATACAAGAATTTGCTCAGCCAAGTTTCTATGCAGACTCTACCTTACCACTGGCAACCCAGCAACCACAAATTCCAAGTCCTAGGAGAATCATACGTACTGGAGAGAGCACTTTGGTCTACTGGGACATAACCAACTACTGCAAAACAGCACCTTCTTTACAAAGGCCAAATGATAATACCAAAGTATGATCTTGCACATATCACAATAAAATAATCCCCCATCTAAATCACTCAATTCTTAAGAACCACCTCATGAAAGTTGGGGAAGCAGGAGGATTAAAAGCTAAGGGGAAAACTCAGTTTACTTGATCTTGCTCACTAAAGAAAATCTCTAAGAAATATACCATTAAATTCTATCATGTAAGAAACCATTTTTTTTAATTAAATTTATTGGGGTGACATTGGTTAATAAAATTATATAGGTTTCAAGTGTACAATTTAAAAATTCATCATCTGTATATTGCATTGTGTGCTCATCACCCAAAGTCAAACCACCTTCTGTCACCATATATTTGACTCCCTTTACCCTTATCTAAACCTCACTTTCCCTCTGGTAACCACTAAACTGTTGTCTGTGTCCATGAGTTTTTGTTTGTCCTGTTCATTTGTTGAAGAAGCCATTTTTGGAAAGGTAAAAGGCAGTTGATACATGAAAAGTAAAAACATCTAAGCTACTTCGGTATATTTCGATATTTAAGACTCGATAGTCACATAAAATAATTTCATTCAGTCTCCAAAAGTGGCAAAAAGAGCCAGTAAAATGTAGAAAGATATCAGCAATTTAGTAGTAGACAGACACACAAATATATAAAAAGAACATGTCAAAAATAGAGGATAAGTTTATTCAAACTACTGGATTATGGTATTGCAAATCCACCGAGTCTTTAAATTTGTATAGGGCTATAATTAAATACATAATTCATAAGCATTTAATTATGTAAAAATTTAAAAACAAGAAACATTTATATTACCTGTTATATACAACGCCTCTATAAACACATATTTGCTCTGGATTATAAATGGAGATTCATCTACATAAGTCATCAAAGCAGACTTTAAGTGAGGCTATAGCAAAATGTTCTGACAGTATCTAAGAATAATTACTGTTATTTATATAGCAGCGATAGAGAGCCAAGTATCATAAATTTCAGGTGTAGAAATGAAATTTTCCAATAACCTTATAGAAATAAAAATGCATGTACTTTTTAAGGCCTTCCAAAAAAGGGGTTATTTTACTTTAAATTTTGTAAAAATTATATGGGCACACACATACATACATACACAAAAAGTACTAAAATATCCACCAAAATGCCAACAATAGTGATTACCTTCACATAGTAGAAATATTAAAAATTCCTATTCACTTCGTTTTGGTTATGTGGAATTTCCTCATAATGAATAAATGAGTTAATTAGGGGAAGGAGCTTAAAAGACTAATTAGTCCACAAAGTATTCTATAACCATCCTAATGTTTTACTACCTCCTTACACTCTGTTCTTTCTCCCAGCTTTCCCTTCTCACATCTTTCTCCTATCACGTACTCTCAGAGCACCCACGAAACCTCTCCTTTGAAGTACAGCCATATGATAAACAGATGTTCGATGTCTGTCTCCCTACTAAAACATATACTTAATGATAGTGGGGTCGTGTCTGTACTGATCACAGATGCATCTCTAGAATTTGGCATAGTGCTTCCACATGGTACACAAGAAAATGGTTTTAAATGAATGAATGAACAAACTGGTCTACATCCCTCAGAATGTAGCAGAAGATTAAGCTTTCTTATCTTTTCACTAAATAATGTTGGTTGATATATAAACACTATCTTGGGTATTTGAAACATGTCTGAATTACCTCGTTAGTCTTTTTTTTTTTTTTAATAAATTCCAGTTCCCTAAAATTTTCTCCAATTAAAGTGGCTTTTATTCTGAACCCTAGTTTCTCCACAATGGTTCAATTGTGAAGTTTAGTATTTAAGTGGAACATTCCAATTCCTATTTACTACTTACTAAAATTCAAAGAATAGTCATAATTTTACACAAATTGGGCAAATGCAATCAAGTGTTTACAATAGCCTTCATATATAAACAGCATGCCCTCTCAGAATATGAAATTTCAAGTTGCTTAGACTATTTAATTCTCACCATTCACCACTATAACTAGGGCTGTGTTTGCACCAATTGTATTATTTCACATCTTACAGATCTTATGTCAAACTTATGACAATTAGTCTGTTTTTAAGTGACTATCAAAAAACATAAAGTTATAGTCACTTTCCTATCTCACAGAATCAATTTAAATGTTTGCTGAAAAGTAAAGTCAATATACTTAAAATCCAAATCTTTGACCAGGGTAGTTGAACAATTTGCTTTAATGATCAGTATATTTATTAAAATTACAAGATTACTAACAGTTCATAATACTGTCTCCAAACGTGAGCACTCTAATAAAGACCCCAATATTACCTCTATCCTGTAAAAACTTGGGATGACCTAATGTCTCCCTGATGGGGAAAGAAATACAGTAAGGTATAAAATCCCTCAATACACTGCCTCTCCAACTGAAAACACATCTGTAACTGCATCCATACCTGAACTTTCCCCAGCTCTTTTCAGAGATGATTTTTACACATGTCCTCTTGATCCAATCTGTTCCCAACCCTTTCAGAATCTGGGTGCTCCATACTGTCTCTGAACTGATTTTAGTCATTTCCTCCCCTCTTTTTAACAGCAAGATTAGTAAAACAATGATTCCTAATGTAAACTATTTCCTTTTTATAAAAACCTAAAATAGACAAATGGAGAATTTTCTAATTGGATTATAAAGAAAGTTTATCTAACTTAAGCTATCTAGATTAAAAGAAATAATTTCAGTCTTCAAGTACATGAATGATAAGTATTAAAAATGTGTTTATGTAGGGGTATGTGTGTGTATATACACACCAATGATCAAATGGTCTATACCTCCAGAAGGTAAAATATAAAGATAGAACAATTTAGGTTAGACATAAAGAATCTTCATGAAGAACAAGAGACAAAAAGAGGTTACAGAAACTTCATCTCAGGAGCTCTTTAAGATAAAGATAAAACCATGAACTGCCTATTTTGAGTGATTTTAATATGGTCAGGCAGGAAACACAAAACTAGATTCGACAGAATTAACTTTTACTTCCAAATTTTACAATGAGTAACAGGTACACCATTTTAATGACTTTCAATAATTCTTAAGTCTCCACCACAGACTGTTCTCTTTTTTAATGCTTCCATGAGACACTGAAGGTTCTAATAATTAGTGTACAAAAACTAAATCTTTAAAATATTCTGACCACCAAGAGTTAGTTTCCTCAGTACTTGATAGAAAGTTTTATTTACAGAGCTTTTATATTAAAAAGATACAGCAACTGAACTGTGCACTGGAATTGCCTGGGGACTTCTGAAAAGATATTGATATCTAGATCTCACCCTCCAAGATCTGGGATTTAATGACTCTAGGCTGTGGCCTAGGCATCAAGATTTTAACAACCCTAGAATTTACTCTTACTTTTAACAGTAACAAATGGAAATTTAATCGCTTTCATGTCGGTATAGTAATTATTTGGAAAGTACCCCAAATTCTCATTTATATTACAGTGTGAAATAAGAGAAAAGATTTCATATTGTCTTATACTATTTGGGGGAATTTTTAATGTTCAAGTTAATTTTGATTAGCTGATTTTTTCCACTTAAATTTTATTTACAGAGAAAGACATTTAGCATATGGTGTCCAAATATAAACACTGCAGGTCTGGTGAGGACAAGTACAGATAAATGTATCTTCAGTTAAAAACATACGTTCATGTCTTTTCTTTTTTGTTCATTAATCAATTTCTTGGCAATATATACACACTTCAGAAAAGGCCAATAAGGCAGAATCTTTTCGTGAATAAAACTTCTGTAACAAAAAGCATTGCTAACTTATATACGTGTCTTGTAAGTTTACATTCCTATATATTTCTTGTGCAAAGCCATCTCCACTACCCTTGTTAACAACACTACAATTCTTTAATTGTATTGTTATCCATTAAGTTTCAGCTAAATTGTCAATTTGACATAAAATAAATCAGGAAAGATGAGTCAATTAAAAGATATCTAGCTATCAAATACATGAACAATAGTGGGGAAAAAACGAAAGGTATAAAGCAGGGGGTAGTTCAGAAGTTCAAATACTAAAGAGAAAACAACAGATACTTAACTCTATATTAACAAACAACATGAGAAAATTATTTCTGGTCATGTTAGAAATAGGTATCCCTTTATGGACCTTCTTTAAATATCTTTATAGAAATCTCTCTATGGTATCTCTTTATGGCAAAATAATTCACATATTTTACAACAATAATTTCCTTCTAATCTTTGTTCATTCTCAGACTCACAATCACCTTCAAGTAAAAAATAGATTGCTATATCTGGGGCACAACTCTCTTGTATAATAAAGAAAAACTGTTGTACTTAAATTTAGATCCAAAATAGACCATATTATTGGCACCCCAATAATCTAAAACTACAGGTAAAAAAGTTATTTATGCATTTTAGAACAGATATGGCCTTAAAAATGTAGACGGTAAAATATTTGGGGGGGCAGAATAATATTTCTGTAGTAAATTCATTTAAAATGCAATAAATTGTCATTAATTTGAGTGGAATCTATGAATCATGCATTATTTTAAAAACTATATGCTATTTATAACTATTATCGTTTTTAATTTATATCAGTATAAAAGTTTTTATTATTTCGCTAATTCTTTGTATATTCTACTCAGAATTTAAAAGCTTCAGTGTCTCACTTGAAGATAGTCAACCAACATTTAAGAATAAACTGAAGACTTAATAAAACTACTGCAGCCAAAACAAATGTCTATCTAGAAGGACAGTTCAAAGTGATATGGCTCCTATGAGAAAGGGTATAAACAGCTTTTAACTTTTGTTTTCAAATTCTGATGCCATTAATGATATATAAAAGGTAACATAAATAGCAAACTTAGAGAAGACAGGTAAGCCAAAAATCTAATTCAATATATGGATACATATATGCAAAATATTTTTTCACTGTTTTAATATACATTAAGTTTTCGAGAAATACTATAAAAATGGAAAGACTGTCCTTTATTTGGCACCTTTCTAAAAGGTGTTCATCATTTTAGAAAAAAATCATGTAACAGAGCAATGCTGATCATGGTATTTGAGTCACTAATATAACATACCTATTTCTTAGTCTAATTTGCAGCAGCTGCATCCATGACTATTCTGCATATGGATATTTGCATTGATTACTTTTTTCTGTCTTATAGAATTAGGGTACCTAAGCTTTCACATACTGAAATACATGTTAATATACAATTAATATAAATAAATATATAAATTCAAATTTATATTATATTTATAAATATTACATATTAATATGAGCATATAAGCCTAATCACTGTGATAAATACATAATTTATAATTACTTGCTTATGTTAGATTGCTATATTTTTAATTTTATATGTGTGCAGATATATGTACATGTACCTATAGGTACAGAGGTATGTGTAGCGGTTTTTTTTGTCTACTAATTTCATTTCAGTATAGTAAATGGGGTACTACGAAATAATTGTTTTGAAAAAGGAGCACCAAGTCTGACAGAAAAGAGAATTAGTAGAATAACAGTAAGGGAGAATGGAAATGAGGCCAGAAACCTGACATTTTAAAGGAAGAATGAGGAACAATGGGGAAAAAGTAGACAAAATACTTTAGCAGACGGTAGAAAGAGGTCTCAACAAGGCGTTGTCAACATCATGAAACCATTCAGAAGAGGCTGCTAACAACTGAAAATAAGCCAATGGATTTGAAAATGGGAAAGGCACCGGTAATCACTGAATAGTTTCAGGATAGTAGCTGAAGCAGAAGTGATACTGCTGTGAGTAAAAGAGCGAAGAGGAAAAAAAACAAGAACAGCGCACAGAGCCTTCTATTTCAAGAAGTTTAGAGTAAGGGAAAGCAAAATAAGGCAAAAGAACAAGAAGGATGGCAGGATCAAAAGCAGGACATTTTTGTTTGTTTCTAGTTTTTGTTGGTTAGGCTAGAAAAGACTTCTGAGAGATTAATTCAAATTTATTTTAGATATTAACTCCTGACTTCATTACATATGCCTAATTACAAATTTTAAGAAATACTCTTTTACAAACTGAAATTTGTATAGATGATGAAATTATATGATATCTGGGATTTGACTCAAAATAACCCAGAGGGAGGGGGAATAATTACAGATAAAGAAAAAGGTAAAGTAAAATGAGCCATGAGTTGCTAACTGTTGAATCTGGGTAATGGGTATGTAATGGTTTATATGCTCTTCTTTTACGAATAAGCTTAAAACTTTCCCTAATAAAGTGATTTTTAAAAGAAGTACTCTCTAAAGATGCTCAATTATTTTTCAATCTTATATATAATAATATGCTGCTCTCTTAAATGTCAAACTGATATTGATTTTTATGAGAGTATATCTTGAGGTTTTTCTTAGCAGTGATTACACATTAATTTCTAAATTATCTCAATTTCTCACTTAACCTTCCAAATGATCACAGCAAGCAATTTCATATTCAACTAGATGAAAAAAAGAGATGAAAAAAATAAATGAAAGTTGATCCTAGCATTCTGGGTCACAGTTCAAAAATCTATCCCCTGAGACATCCTATTTGATAGAATCCATATTATAGCATAAAATGTTTATATTCTAGTCACAGATTTATATAAAATGTGTCCGAAATTAAAATTTTTCTAAAAATCTCTAAAATTTTTAACTGCACAAAAGAAAAAAATGAACTCTGAATTAATCAAGTCATATGAATAATCTTTTGAATTCTGACACTAATTAGCTGAATGACCTTTATCAAGTCTTAACCTCTCTAGACCTTAGCTTCCTCAACTTCTTAGTAACGAATTGGAATTAAATTAATTCTGTGGTAATGTCCAACTCTAACTTTCTAGGCTTCTATATGTCTGGTCTGCATTGAAACCTTAACACATTCACAACTCAAAAGGAACAATTATTTTGACCTGCAGCAGTTCTCCACATGGTCAATGAACCCCTAGAGATTCCTGAGACTCTTTCAGAGAGTCAGTAAGGGCAAAACTATTTTTGTAATAATACCAAAACATTTGCCTTTTTCACTGTGGTTACATTTGCCCTAATAATGCAGAACCAATGATGGGTAAAATTTATACCAGTTTAACTAGAATTAAGGCAATGGCACCAAACCATACCAGTAGTCACTGCACCAATAGTAAAAAAAATGCTGTTTCACTTAAGATACCTTTAATGAAGCGGTAAAATGTATTAATTTTTTCAGATCTTGATCTCCAAATATACATCTTTTTAATATTCTATATGACAAACACAAATTGTGCACAAAGTACAAAGTATGATGGTTGACTCAAAAATATTTGTGCAAATGAGTTCTAATCTTCAGAAACTGACCTTTTTTTCACGAAACACCATTTTTACTGGAGAGAATGACTAACAAACCTTGGTTATTCAAAGTTGGGTTTCTGGCAAACAGGTTTTATTTGTTTATTTGTTAGTCTTTGAGTAAAGCTTGTCAGTTCAAGAAAAGCAAGAGACAAGTATTTGTTGACAAAGATAAAATTCAGGTGAAAAGTAGAATTTGGGAAAACTTGTATCTGCCCCCTTGAGCATAACAGCTTATGTTATTTAAGTTTAAATACTTAAGACTTTGCGGATGAGATCAAAATATGATTTTGATATTATGTAAATTTAGAAAATCTGCATACCTCAGTGAAACAATATGTTCCAAATGACCGACACATCATGTTATAAAGTCATGCCTAGGTAAAAGATCCATTCAAAGTGCAAAACAGACAAATGAACTGCAATGTAACAGTACTAAAAATTCACTGATACGCTTTAAAGATTCCACTTTAGAACTTTTAAGAAATCACTACTTACTGAGTTTTGGTGAAGGATCAAAGATGAATATACACAATTATCTGAAATGGTTAAATACTTCCTTTCCTAATGATATATGTGCATGAGGACAGATTTTCTTCATATACAGTTCAACCAAAACAACATAATATAACAAATCGAATGTACAAGCAGATATGATAATCCAGCTATCATTCTATTAAGGTAGAGAGTAATGAGATTTACAAAAATATAAAACAGTGCCACTCTTTTCACTAATTTTTGTTTTGGAAAATACTTATTTTCATACAACATGTCATTTCTGTTAACATGCATTTGTTACTGTTATTTTTAAATGGATTAAACAATATTTAAAGTTCTGAATTTTAATTCTAACACAGTAAGTATTGCTAAATATAACCAAATAAATAAATTTTTACAAAGTCTTCAATAAGTAAGAGCGTAAAAGAGTCCTAAGACCTGAGATCCGCTGATCTGTGCAAAACTTTACCAAATCTTTTGCTAGGCAGTTTACACTCTAGTCATTCACAATCTAGTAAAAGTAAGGGAGAATGAAAAAAGATACACATATTACATAACTTGTGATGAATACTATAATACAGGTACAATTCCAAATAGTAAATTTGGGAAAGCTACTTTGAAAGATTTAATTTAAGCAGGTCCTGAATGATGAGTCACAGGTCTGTTTGAACAAGACTAGGGAGATGGGAGAATGGGGGACATGTTTAGAGACTAGGTCAATGATGTTAGAGCATAGTACAATGGCAGAAGTGTGACTAGTGCTGAGGTGGAAAAGTGGGCTAAGAGATTAGGCTACAAAGGGTTTCAAGTCCCACAATAAAAGTTTGGACTCTAACATGTATTAATGAAGGGCTAATATGAATTCCTATTGAGCAAGAGAATATTACCGTTAGATTTCTACTTTAAAATATAACCTTAATGATAATGCATAGGATAGACTGACTGTACATTGAGGAAAAGGGCCAAATATAAGGAGATGTGTATTAAAAGAATAGTAATAAGACCTGTACTCAGTTAGAGGGGGTAGAACAGCATTTGACAAATGACAGAATGTGCCAAGTGAGGAAAGAAAAGGTGAGTTAATGTTCTGAGCATGAATAACTAGGATAATGGGAGTATCATAAGGAAACAGAAGAAGATGCAAGTTTCTGAAAGAAGGAGGATTTGATGAGAATATATGAAATTTTAAGATGTCTGTAGATTATGAGTTTGGAAATGCTGGTCAAGATGATAGAGAAAGAAATTTGGAAGAAAATCTGCATACAAATACAAGTTGGAACCATGGGGATGATATAATTATCAAAAATAAGAACGTGTGAGTAGAGCAAAGTGCAAAGTACAGGATTTTATGAGACGTGAACAGTTAAGGCACGGGCAGAGAAAATTAAGCAGTGAAAACAAAACAGGAAAAGTCAGACGAGAGAGTGCATGACCACCAAAGCTAAGAAGAAAGAGTTTAAAAAGAATTAGTTGGTCAGTAGCTGAAGAGGTTGGAAAAGAATAATGATCTAAATGAGGCCACTGGATCTGTTAATTAGGAGGTTACAGAGTAACCTCTGTTTGAGTGTGTAGGGACAGAACACAGATTGGGTTCACAGCCTCATTAGCATGGAATTAGGTACAGGAAATAAATATTTTACCCAGGGCTACATGAAAGTATATTTTTTAAACAACAGTTTGTGTCTGCTTTTCAACCATAACAATTTTTTAATAAAACTATCTTTCTAAAATATATCTGTTACTTTCAGAGAATTTATTTCAGAGTAACATAAAACACTGCTTTTAGCATTTAAACAGCAGAACACTAGCATTTACTTAATAAATTTTATGACAAAAAGGATTTATTATTGTGCTATATACTGAACCTCAATCTAGCACTTAAAAGACTATTATTCTTAGTGTAGATAAGCCTACTAAAGTACATTTTACTGCAAATCCAACAAATAGCATGTAAGAAAAAAACCTATTACCCAATCCCTTCTAGTACTATCAAGCAAAATATGAGCTCGAACTTCATTTAGGTATATTTCTATGAAATGCGTATATGGCTGGAGTTATGTTTATGCAAACGTAATATGTAAAAGATCCATATTTATTAGTATAATTTAGAAAACAATCATTTGTTTTACAAAAAGATTCTTCCATTGACAAAAGAAATCACTATTGGGATCCTTTAAATAAATATGAAGCTTTTCCAGGAGAATAAAAAATTACAATTTAACTCTTTATTTAATTTACTCAAAACTGTACAAGAATACATTTGTTTAAAATAAATTCATGAAGTATGTAATTAAAGCGGTTAAGGGGTTTAAAAACCATAAGGAATGGTTTAGATTCTGTATGCCAGGTCTTCCCCCTCTCACCAACTGGCAGTGGAAACTGGAGCACTGTGAAGAGCAGGAATCTGAAGGTGAGGACAAAAGAGGGATTGCAAAGGAAGGATGTGCCTGAGACTTGAAAGCAGGCAATAGCTGTATGTTACCATCATTGATTAGATACAGGAGGACGGAAGGAATTAATCCTGAAGAGGTTTTCAAAGCTTTGAATTTTTAAAAGAACACACAAAAGAAAAAGGTAACTTTTTTAGAATTCTAAATGGGGCAAAGGCTCTGGATCCAGACCACCTGATGACCCTCTCAGCTCTCCCCTCACTACCTGTATCACCTTAGCAAGTTACTTAGACCTCAGCTTTCTCAGCTGTAAAATGGGGTAATAAGAAGAGCCACTTCACAGGGTCAACATGAGAATTAAATGAGACATAATGACATATCATTGGCTCTCAAGAATTGTTAGAACTGTACTGTTCTAGGGTCATTTTGGGTCACTCATTTAATCCACCATAATATACTGCCACCTCCCAACCTATGACATAAATCTTTCATTGTTAAATCATACTGATCTACACAGCTGTTTGTATGTCCTGAAAATACTAATCTGTCAATGTTGTATGCCAAACAGGCATATCCTAGAGAACAGGACCAAAGTCTATGAAATTCTGTACCAGTTCGAGGCACACCTTTAATAGATAGCCTATTTTCTGACACACTAACATTCCTGTTCGTAGCCAGCAGGCTATCTCCATTTTTGCTAATATCTCATTAAAATCACCAAATTAAACAACTGGTTTATAAATTTCTAATAAAATGTATCTCTTTAAATGCAAAATTCTGAGTGAAGTAAATTTCTGGTTTTTAAAACATCTGTAGTGAAATCTGGTCATATGTTCAAACTCATTCCATTCCCTCTCTTCTCTCCCCTCCCACCACACCTAACAGAAAATCTTTCTCAAACTAATATAAACCTCCTCAATTAGCCATTGAGCACATGACAACTAGTTTTATATTTTATACTCATCTATTGTCTCCATCATCTCAATGGCCAATACAAGCCATAGTTTTGTTTGAAACCTCAAGCATAATAGATACATAAATCATCTTGCTTTTCTCATCCTCAAGTCAACAATGGACAGGAAAAGCAGAAACTAATATATTCTTCTTCAAAACACATACATATGCATACACTTTGTTCTTCCCCAAAATACCAAAAGGATAACAGACAGCAAAGCATGCCCACAAACCAAAACACAGCTGTTTCATCTAATTTTAGAAAAAAAATAACAAGGAACCAGAGAAAAGTTCTCTCTGGAATAACTCAATCCTCAAATCAGGGAAATTCAAAGAGCACAACATGGAAAAACCAACAGCCTCAGTTCTCTCCTGCGGGATACTAATTCTATCAATGTCAAATCAAAATGAGCAATATGTTTTTAGAAGCTACCACAAAAGTTTGAAATCTCTCCTTAAAAAAGAAAAGCCCGCTTACAGAGAAAATATCTAAATGTATGATTTCCAAGCAAAGATGCTATTTGGTTGCTGTGTATTAGTTTGATATGATTTCAAATTCACTTTGTTTATAACTTAAGTTGTTTTAATCTACTTGTTTATGACAAAAAAAATTGTTTTTAGAAATAAAGTTGTTTTGATAGAAAAATGAAGTAAGCTATGTCAAGATATCATCATCTCATCTGTTGTCACTAATAAGCATTCAATAGCTCAGCTGCTGAGGGGCCCTAGCTGGGGGCTTATAGATAAGAACAAGTGGAGAAGCAACTATGACAAGGAGACATTTAGGCTATTATGAGAGTTTGTGTAGACTATGTGAGAGTTTGGGTCTGGGCAAGGTGACACATTGCTGATCTAGATAGCTTTCTGAGGACCACTGGGGCATTAGCTCTTGTCTCGGTGAGACAACTCCTCCTAGATAGGGGCGAAGGCCAAGAAGCAGCCCTTGCAAAGATCATCCTGCCCATCAACACCAGAGCATGGTTCCCTAGCAACTTGCTTAGCAACAAGAGCAGCTGGGTTTCAGCTCTGGATTGGCCAAGCAGTCTTTCCCGAATATACACTCATATAAAAAGATACACGTCATCTACATTTGGAAATCTTTCTTTTCATCTCCTTTTGCCTGGAATAATAATGTAATTAATCTATCACTGCTTTGGAGTATGGTATTTCTTTACTGACTTATTAAGAGTCATTATCCTAATAAGTCATGAGAATATAATATACAGCATTGGGAATATAGTCAATAATATCGCTATTACTGTACAGTGACAGATGGTTACAAGACTTATTATGGTGATTATTTTATAAGGTATATAAATGTGAATCATTATCTTGTACACCTGAAACTAATATAATATTGTATGTGCAGTATACTTTTTTTAAAAAGACATTATCCTGTAATTAGATTATGAAATTTGCAGTGAACTGTGTTAAATAAATTACTGGCAAAGACAAAATCATTCTCAGAGCATAATTTTGCTGTCCAAAACAAAAAAAATAAAATTGTGGGTTTACTCTAAACCTGTTTTTTTTTTTTCCCCACCATACATAAAAAAACATATTTGTTTAAAAAAAATGACCCATCTACGGCCATGCAATCCTGAATGCACCCGATCTCGTCTGCTCTCAGAAGCTAAGCAAGGTCGGGCCTGGTTAGTACTTGGATGGAAGACCACCTAGGAATACCAGGTGCCGTAGGCATTAAAAAAAAAAAAAGACCCAATTATAGCATTTACATCTAGAAGTATCCTTTATTTGTATGTTGAAGTCCCACAGCCAAGTTGACCTCAGGTAATACAGCTCTTCCTTTTCTGGAAGCTGCGAAGAAGATCCAGTCTAGCTACTGCTTGGAATAAAATGTACTTCTTTTTTCCCTGGAATCCTCAAAAGAAGGAAGAAAAGACAAACCATAATCTGTTTTGGGGAGACTACTGCTTATATAATACTGCTTATATATAGGGACCTGCATATCATCTCTTTAAGGAGAGAAACCCTTTTCTTTAGTAATCCTCAGGAAATAAAAATAAAGTGCATGGATTTAGACTTTTAACCAGAATTCACATTAACTAGCTAAAACTGGCATTAGCAAAAGACAGTAACAGATAACAGCAAACTTCAACAGATTTATACAGAAATTTAATGTGTCTTTAAAAGAACTTGGGGACGAAGAACAATTTTTCATTAACAGTCTTCTATGAACTATTACTATATTAAGTCTATGTTCCAGTGCTTTTACTATCAAGAGTCCTCGTGAATAGGAAGTATAAATTCCACAAGGCAAAGGACTTTTCTTGCCAAAAATTTTTAAATGCAGTCATTTAAAGACTTTTTAAATAAAAAATATTTATTCTTTCAAAACAAGATTACCTAATAAAATTTCAGAAAACTTTCTTAAGGCCTAACAATATTTTAATAAAAGTGCTTTGTGTTAACAGACCTAAATTATGTTTCTCATTGGGTTATATGGATCAACAAAAGTTCCTAATATAATTTTTGACTCAATTAGAAAGTGAATAAACTACATTTTCTTAAAACATATATAAGACAAGTAGTCTCAAGCATTTTGCAGATGTATCACAATGCTAAAAGTTATTTTAAATGCACCAAGGAAATGCTACAAAAATTCCCAAAGGTTCTAATCAATGCCCAAGTTATTCTCCACTTGCTCCACTGTACCTTCAATCCCTTCTCTATCTGCTCCTGCCCTGGGAGGATGGGCCTGCATAGATCATGACATAGGTAGGATCCCCACTTGGCTTCTAAAATTGGAAGTCACTGGCAGAGACTTAAAGCCAGAGGAAGCAAAGGTCAGAGAACTCACTCTCTTTCCCGGCCTTGCCCACCTCACAGCCACGGCTCCCACAGGCCCTTCTCCACAATGCCAGCTTTCTGCTCTGGTAACAGCTGGAGAATTAAGGGCTTCTCACTACTGTTATTCCCTGGTGCTTCACCACCCCTTGTTTGTTCCCTAACCTCTATAGTTTCTTCATTTGCAGCGTCAAGGACCGTGCCTGCTGGGACCGTGCCTGAGGTGGCTAACAATACCAAGTCTGGTTATTCAAAAACAGTCCATTATCTAAAGAAACCCAATTAAAAAGTTTAAAAAGGTTTTGAGATCTAAATGAGCATTGTTTATATATTATTGCTATCCGTATAATTGTTTAAAAATTAAATATCACTAGCTTACTTCCAAGTGAAGCTGGTTAATAAGCTGAATTACTAATTACAATTAAATTGGGGTAATTTAATACTTCATTGTCCTCTCAACATAAATGCTATAAGCCCCAAATAAGCTCAGAAGAAAAAAATCAATGAACAGATTCTAGTAACTGATATTTCACTTCCTTCTACCATACACTGCTTGGTTAATCCAAGCAATTTTTCATCGTTATTGTTGAAGCCCTCCTTAAGCACAGGATGAAAAAAAAATTTAAACTACTGGTTCTCAAATTTTGGTATGCAAATAAGTCAACCGAGAAGCTTATTAAAATGCTAATGTCCAGGTCCCACCCACAGTTCCCTGACATGTTTTTTACTAGCTCCCCAGGTAATTCTAACCCACGCCTAAATTTCAGAACTACTTAAAACTAGCCAACTTCAAGATTCTATCCAAATCTCCAATATATTCCTTTTTTTTTTTCCTTTTAGATGAACATTCCACATTACAGGCAAAAAAAAAAAGAAAAGAAAAAGAAACATAGTAACAATAATAATTTGCACTAACTAAATGCCAGTGTGATATGTGCTTTACATGTAATACCTAATTCACTCCTCACAAGAACCACACAATGTAGGTAATATTGTTGCCTTCATTTTATAGATGAGAAAACTGAAACCCAGAGAACCTAAGTAATCTGACTAAAGGTAATGAACAGCAAAACCACTCAAGTGTGCCTATCCTCTTACCCAGGAACTAGACAAGCAAGCATTTGTGCATTTAAGGAGAATTAAGTGTGAAGGCCAAGCAGCTAGGCAAGCAATAACCCTCCCTGTCTCCTCCCTCTCCCTATCTCCCACCACTCACCCAACAAGCTCTCTTGACTCTCCCTACCCATCACTCACTCATCAAGGCCTTCCACCTATGTGGTATGCTACCACATACTGGTAGAACATCACAAGTCTGTATATACATTAGCACTCTTTCCATTTATCTACTACATGCTAAGTACTATAAGGAATCCAAATTCAGGCTCCACGAAGTATTGTCTACGCCTCAGTTTCCTAATCTATGAAAACAGGGTTATAATGCAAAGAGCACTGAAGTGGCATAGTGATTAACTGAGCTAACGACTTAAAGTACTCAGTTGACATAGTACCCGACACACAGCAAGAGCTCAATAAATAGTTATTAAAATTGTACTTGGCTAACTACCTCTCTTACAAAATCCAACATTTCAATCCTAGGTCCCATTTATTTTCTCTCTGCCCTGTTTCCTAAGACTGTGATAAAGGAGTAGACTGGTAACAGTGCTGTAACTCAGTGGACTGAAGGCCAGGAAGAATATTTTAGAGCAGAGTCTTTTAGTAGCCCTCAAATTGCACCACTTTGACAACTGTCTATTTCTCAACTTTAGAGTCAGCCCTGTTGATTACATACTAGTATAAGGAGTCTATAATTAACTCAAAACAACAATGAAATGTCACTCAGTACAGGGACTTGGTCTTAATTTATCACTGTATAGTCGGCACTTTGAATAGTGTCTAGCTCATGGTACTCAAATGTTTGTTAAATGAAAGAAGGTATAAAGTATGAAGGTACCAACGCACACACACCTTGGCTCATTACTAAGTCTTTACAAAAACAGATCATCAGATTAATATTAATGTGCCAATAACTTTTAAGTTATTTTCAAAATTCCCCAAGAATATTTTTCGTTCTAACTAATTGTTGCTGTTTTAAAAAAAAAAAAAAAAACCTCTTCGACTAGAAAAGTTAATTACCAACCACCTCGGCTCCATTAATCTATTAAAAATGTTACAGTAGTTCCATAATAATACATCATGCTCATCTTCTACCTTAAAAAAAAAAAAAAGCTAACAATTATCATCTGAGTGATCCTGATTTTTCAGAATTTCCTGACCCACCTGAATTAAAGTCATAAAATGAAATAAGTCACTGCTAAGAAGTTAACCGTAACTAACATCTAGAAAGAAGATGAAGAACAGGGGGAGGAGGTGGATCTGCCATGGGAATACAGAGAAGTTCCATTCTCGGCGACGCTTCTAGGCAGCCACATGACCTTGAATAAGTACTTAATATTTTTTCTTCCATTTTCTCATCTGCAGTATCTATTTCACCAAGTTGTTTTAAGGACCAAATGTTCATAAGATAATTTCCAAAACAAAGCACCATACAAACATATGTTAACCTTTGACATATATATCTTCGGATTTTAAACGGTTGTTTCTATTTATCTTTTTATGTCTCCAAAACTCCTTCTATTTCCTAGATCCAAAATTCTGCCAGCACAGGGAAAATCCAGTTCACACCTATGGTCATATTGCAAACACAACAGGCCTTCAGTAAATATTTGTTTAAAAAGATGCTCACCCACATAGAATAGAAATATTAGAATTCTGCTATATGCAATGCCCTACCTTGTAAAGGTTAAGCAGCAGGTTACTTTCAAATAAAATAACAAGTGACATAACACACCTTAAAGATGTCTGTGGTTTTGCTAGGAGCACCGCCTTCTTTGTGCACATAACTCTGTGGATGTGAGTATTAACCTATGTGAATATCACCCAAGGAATGTGCTTCAGTATTTCGGTTTCACTGGAGACATGCTTTCTGCATAGAAAAGGACTTCCCCTCTCTTTAACATTAGTAATATTTCTAAAGGTGCCAGATTTGTTCTTCCGGCTTTACTTCCTTTGATTCAGTACTCACAGGGAGAACTTTTGATGGTCTTGTGATCATATTCCAAACCATTATGTCATTCTCATAATATTCAGAAAAAAGTTTATTTTTGAAAACCATAAATAGGAAGAGAGTCTAATACTTACATATTAAGACTATTAACAGTCCACTATATTTGTCAAATAAAAGCATAACGTTTAAATGCAAAATATCCTGGTTCCTCTGAACTCTATAATGCCTCAAAAATAAAATTTAAATTTATTTAACTTTAATTTGTTCTTTATTATACACACACACACAGGTGTCTTACAGATCATCCATTAATAATTCATACTAAGCCCTTGAATGATTTTGTATTTAGAGTTTAATATCCTTGAGATATTCAAATATAATTGAGTATCCTTAAGATGCAAAATTCCTACTAGTTCAAATCAAATAATGAGACACCTCTAAAAGTGGTCACCCAGCCTAGCTTTCTTATCATTTTTCTGCTCGCTTACCCAACTGTATTATGCTGCTGAAATGGCTCCTACTTCGTTACAAAAGATGGACTTTGTGTGCTCATTTTGGTCTTTTATGTCTATTATAGCTCGAGGGACAGTCCTGAAATAAATGCATGCCATTAAAAAAAAAAAAAACTATCCAACCGGTACAGGTGACAATTCAATCATAATCTGAAAACAAGTCTTCCTCACCCCACCTCACCCCCCAGGATTACAGAGTTATGTAATATTTAAAAGACAGCTACTGCATTTATGAACAATGATCTATAACATTTAGGGAAAATTAAAGTTCTATCCTAACCGGTAACATTACACTATTCATTTTAGCTACAATGAAACCAGTGTTACGTTACAGCCTGATTCTAGTTCCTATAAGGCCATCAAAATAAAAAGTGCACAATATGTATAATATTCTGGAATTTACAATAGAAATGATAAAGCAAGATCGTATCACTTGTTCAAGGATGTCATTTTAAGAATGAAGAAAAAGATGCAGAATTCAAAATTAGTTTCAGAACCACATTCATGGCCTACCTCATCCTCACTCCTGTGTGCCTTCTTCAAACCTCAAGCTGCGTCCTTTAACACAATACTAGTTCTGCAGATTTATCTGAACAGTCTACCAAATGAAATGAGATCAAAGCAACCTAGTCTGGTGGAAAGAACAGGGCTTTCAAGGTTAGAAGACTTGGGTATGAATCCAGACTTTGTCCTCCTAGAGCTACATGACCTTGAGCAAATATTTAATTCTCTAAGCCTCAATTTCCTCATGTGTAAAAGAACAAGATCAACAACTGAAAATTACTTTGTAGATCAAGTAAGAGTCTCAGTGTTCTGATTATGGTAGATACCTAATAAATGGGTGAAGATCTTATACTATTAAAGGGCCAGTTCAGAAATTATTATGCAGTATCTCATTATGGGGATCACAATTAAATTTTATGAGATTTATTAAAGTTGTAATGTAATACTTTTTCAATCTTTTACTTAAAATGTTTTAATATATAGAAAAGAAAAATTCACAAAAGCTAGAAATCCTTTTAAAACTGACATTTTACATATCAAAGATGGCACTTCAATTATCAACGGATAGTGAAAATTGATTCATTTTTTAAAAAATATTTGGGGTGATTATATTTATTCGAACCTTACATGGTCAAAAGTTTTAAAACTTTCTGAATAAAGTTTATTCAAAACTTACATGGTCAAAAGTTTTAAAACTTTCTGAATAAAACTTTCTGAATAAAGCTGTAGTTTAGAACCCAGAGACAGCCCAGTTATCTAAACAATAGGCTACATGATACACCACAGTCTCCAGGCAAAGTCACAACAGGATGAGAAAAGAGCCTTCAGTCTCTCTCAGATTTCCTGGCCACTGTTATTTTAAAATTTGATCACATAAACATAAACAGAGGAAAAAATCCATTTCGGATAAGCCCCATGGGTTGTGATTTATAACCTGTCTTTAATACCTTGCATTAATTTACACTTAATATTACAACAGCAAATCTGCATAAAACGAAAATGACTTCTATTTACCACTGTGCATTTTAATTCCTGCGCAACTTAAAATACTCAAAATGAGCTGAATATTTAAAAGTCAGTGAGTTTTTGTGAACACTTGCACTGTTTCAAACTCTGGCTACAGCCCAATTTGCGGTGTTTCTAAAATGAATGATGAAAGACACCAAGGTAATTTTTTCACTAAACAATTTCAAATTGTAAAACCACAACCCAAGATATCTATGAAGTTTAGTTAATTTGTACAGAGATGTTTTGCTGCCAACCTTTGTACCATGACCATTACCAGCCCAAGTTCAAGATTCACATTTTATGGTGTGAATAGGATCAGCTAAATCTTCAGAATATTAATTTGTAAAACTCTCAAACCCTGACTATATTTAGATATACTGCATCTACACCACAAGAGCATAAGAGCAAATGAAACTTTTATTTAGCATGTACAGCAGTCTAATAAAATGGGGCAGCATTCCTAGTTCCTTACTAATATCTGTAGATTTGAATTAAAGCATTCTTCCACCACGAACTTTATGCCAGATAAAAAGTAACCTGTTTTCTGAAGCTGAATGGAAATATTTCTGACACGGATATCCTAGTAATGATTTCCTACTTAACATCCCAGAATTTAAGGGTTTTAATAGTTGTAAGGAGTTGGCTTTTTTTTTTTTTTAATTAACAAGCATAAAAAGCTACTATTCAGTAACAGATATACAAATTAATACACTCAAAGTACTGGACCACCTAAAGACTAAAAATACAGCTTCAGACAGTCCTAACCTGGTCTCCTACATAATTAAACTATTAGTGGTAGCAGCTCATCTTCACATTCCAGAACAAATAGTACCGTTCCCGCACTGGGTTTTAAGCTTGTTTACGAAAGACAAAACTATCACGGAGTGTCCAAGTCAGAGTCGGACACCTGAGTGCTCTGCTTCTACCTGGGAGCCAGAGAACATACACAAAGGTATCCTGGTGATGATACACCCATGAAAGGAGGCTCTCATTGTCGGATGGAAATGAGAACTAGCCCTGCGCTGCGGCGAGACGCCGCCGCCCGGGCCCACCCATCACCTGCTTCACCCACCAGTGTCCTCAGGTGGTGAAACGAGCCGTCGGGCACCTGGGCGGCCCGAAAAGGCCTGGAAGCAGGGCCAGGAAAACGGAGGCCTCGGCGCTGATGTCCTGCAGCAGGGACTCCGGGACACTCACCGGTGCGGACGCGAAGGCAGGTGCGCGGTGGCAGGGCTACCTGTCGCCGGTGAGGCTGGAGGGCGGGGTGAGAGGTGAGGAGAGGACGAAGAGGGCGACGACGCGGGCGAGCACAGGCTCGGGGCGGCGACCGGGCTCCTACTCGCTTCCTGCTCGGACAGATCCCGGGTCCGTCTCCGCCTGCCGGCCGGCGCCCCGCCGAGTCCCCAGCCATGCTGCGCGCACGTCAAGGCTACGGAGCGCCCGAGGGGGCGGGGGCGCTGCGGGCTGGGGCGGGCCGCCGCGGCGCGCGGGCACGCGGGGGCGCCGCGAGGGGGCGCTCGGGGCGCTCGGGGCGCGGGGCCGCGCAGAGCCCGCGGGCTTGGGGTGTGAGCCGCCCCTGGCCCACCCGAGAGTCCTCGTTCCTCCTGATGCGAAACGGCCTTGTTAGCAGCGGTCCCGGTTGTCAGCTCTGCAAAGCAAGTCCTCGCCGGGCTGGATGCGGTCACTGTGCGGTCCGGCAACAGCCAGAGTCAGTTCAAGGAGGGAGAAAGTTGTTCGGGGATGGGGCGAGCGAGAGAGAGGCTGGGTCATTGCGGAGGGAAGAACCACGGCAAACTTGGCTACAGTCCAGGTTGGCTTGGGCTGGGCTGCCTTGTGAAAAGGGTAATCTTCCAGAGCTACAAACTTGGCTATTCTGCTTTTGGGAGCAGGGAGTCTGAGAAGAAAATTTTTCACTTCTTTGGCCCCCTGCTGTGCTCTGTTTAATTATTAAAGCCCCGTCTTGTTATTTTATTTCTACTGTAAATGACATACCTGAGTCATATTTGAAAATTAAATAGGAAGTAGCTATGCAAAATGAATTCTATGACGAAAACATACATTGCCTTTAGGTGAAAATGAGCTGCTTTTCAGAAAATGAAATGATAATTTACTGTAATGCTAAATGTCTCCGCTGAAAAAATCTAGAGCACCCACACATAAGAATTACACGTTTTTCCTCCGCAACATTTCCGAGTAACAACTAAAAAACTTAAGGAAATCTCTAAGATTCTGTTAGGAGACAAGTTTCAGATAGTCAGATGTCCCACACTTCTCTTGGTGGAAACGCTAAGTTATGAGATATTTTAGCATACAACTAAAACTAAAATAGTAATCAAATAGGGAAGTTAGAAAGAGGAATAGAAACCAAAAAGGAAATAATTTGCAGCAATCTCAAAAATTTAATTCCGGATTGCCAGGAAAGTAAATCTTAAGTATATAAAACTAGATTTCAAAACGAATTAGAAAAAGAGAAAAGGAGGAGGAGGATGCTTTCAGTTCACTTCTTTGACTTCATTTTAGATTTAAGATTAAAAGCCTTTGACAGAAAAAAAAAAAAAGCCGATGTTTTTTGTAATGATTTGTGATTTTTTTTCTCTCCTTTGTCCCGCACTTTCAATCTGTTACTGAGTCTCCATATTTCTCAAAGGTATCTAATTCCTCTTTATAGCCACTACCATTATCTTGTTTCAGGCCACCATCATTTCAAGTCTTGAGGACTGTTTTAGCCACCTAACCAGTTTTCCAGCTGCAGTCTTGTCCTCTTCTAATCCAATCTCTGCAATGCCACCAAGTTTATATTTTATAAAAGTTTGATTACTTACTCCTCTTTTTAAACTCTTATAGTGGCACTCTACTACCTTAGTATAAAGTCCAAACCCTTTAAGATGTCTTATATGATCCTTCAAGTGTTTTTGTTCAGCGAGCACAGTAGGGATCTCTTGTTAAAAATTCAAGTAAATTTGAATACCTTTTCATCACTTCCCAATTCATCACTGTCCCAAACCCCATAAAGCTGTGCTAATCTGGCTTCTTCACACAATGTCGCATGCCTGTCTTTGGACACTTGCATTTCGAACTGCAGTCATCGCCCTACTTACCTGTCCACTCTCATTTCCACATGCTGCCCTTCTCTATTTCTCGTACTTTACATTCAAACCATTCTGATCTCTTTGGTGTCCAGAACAGACAGCTTTACGTTGGAGTTTTGCCAGGCTAAATCCAGTTATCCTTCGTAGCAAGGCCTATTTGTCCCCTCCAAGAAGTTTCTCTAACTCCCATATTCTAAAACTTAGGTGCAATTTGTTGCTGTTTCCCATCTGTCTCTTAGCACCCGTTACACATATCTTTTCCAACACTTATTTCACTGTTGCTGTTTATTAGTTACTTACTAGTAGCCTCCAGCGGACCTTAAGCTTCTTGAGAGCAGAGTAAGGGACTTGTTTGTCTTTGTGTCCCAAGTGCCAAGCATAATGGTGTTCACATGTTAGGCACTTATTAAACAGTGCCTACTACTACTATCGCTGCTGCTGCTGCTGCTGCTGCTGCTGCTGCTGCTATTATTATTGAATAAATGGGACAGATGGATAAACAGCAAGAAAATTGACGATTCTAGGAAATTGTATACACTGTTGTTAAGCACGATAGATGTAACTGTGTGATATTTGCTGCCAAAACTCTTCTTAACAATTTATTCCATATTTACATTTGTAAGTTTTTCGACTTTGTTTTCACCCATTAAATATTTGTAAGACTCTTCCCGGAGTCTCCTTGTGCTATACCAGGGATTCTTAAACTGAAATCCATGGATCTCCTCACATAGATGGGTGAAACCATATGCAAAATTTCGTGATTTTGTTCCTTCGTTTTTATAGGAATCTATGTCATGGGTATTTAAAGAGTCTGTACACTCTCCCTGGCTGATATCTATTTTAACAGCTTCAACTGCAACTATGTTAACCAGCTCTTGAAAGTAAGACAGGCTAAACACCCCAAAGAAACATTCTCTTTTCCTTCTCAACTGCCTCAAATGATTCCCTTGCCAACAGACCCTATTATAATTATGGTATTACCAGCCAATAGTCTCAAGAAGTTGTGGCTTTTAAGTCACCCAGAATTCCTTCCTTTCCTCACTCCTAATTTTGGAATCACTGAATTCAGCTCATTCTATGTCATAAATTATTTCTCAGTTGACGTCTTTCTCTCCATCTCCCCTTAGAGCCACATTATCTCAACTCTTGACATTGCCTCTGCTCATTCTAGTCCATTCATTCATCACTCTTAGAGTTTCATCTCCTCCCAAATCTGATTATGTCACCCCTTATACCAAATCCTGGTGACTTTTAGATCAATTAAAACTCATTTATATGGTATACAGAATCCTTCACAATCCTGAAACTACTCACATTAAAGGAATTCGAACATGTCAAGAGTTCATGATGCTCTTCTCAGTCTTCAAAACTCCATCTATCATTTTCTCTGTCCTGACTCTGGCAGAATTGGTTTTTTCTTTGCCCTATTTTCAAGAGCACCCACTTTATACCTATATTGCAGCAGTTATTACAGACACACACAGAGCTCTCCAAAATACTGAGCTTTTTAATTAGAAATTCTGCCTTATTATTTCTTATCCCTAATGATAAGTACATTACCTGTCTCTAATAATAACAATGCTGAAATCAATTGAATACTTACTACATGCACTGTACACAGATCATCCCAGTAAATCTTCTCAGCCCTATAAGGTAATGTAATGAGCATTTGCTTTTTGCCTATCTAGTTTCTGAACTCCTATCCTATTTGTAGAAAACAATTAATTGTGAGAATTGATAGGAGCAGGGCCCACTTTAGAAAGTGAGTTTGGCCAAAGTCCTCCCCACCATCGGGCAACTGGGGCATAGTCATGGCATTGGACCTAGGTTAAGTCAATTGGATGCTCTCACCTGAAACGTGGAATCTGGACAGTGATACAAAGAGGCAGAGAGAGAGAGATAACTCACAGTGGTGTGAATAATTGTGGTAATCAGGGTCTGGTTATGATAATGCCAACAGCGATATCCTAAATGGATGTGTCTGCGCATTTTACACACCTAGTTCTCCACTGTCCCCAGTGATTCTGTAAACTACATGATATTCAGAAAATACATTCTTTTTCTGGATAATTTGGCAAGACTGTGTTACCTTCAGCCTAGAGCTCCAATTGATACAGAAAAGTTTTATCATTATTTCCATCTTACAAAAGAGGAATTAGTAGGTGCTCAAGTGTTTATTTAATGAATAAATAAACGAATATTTACATTACAACTTCTAAAAGGAGTTTTGATCATCACCTCAGTTAGCAAGTTTGCACTAATGGTAACCATCTGGAATTTATAGGGAAAGAAATTGCAGGAAATAAGTAGGTCTTTAGAGATAGTCTTATGATTTTTTCCTTAGGATATATCTTAACTCATCCTCGGACATCATCGACATCTGCATCTCCCATACTTTATTAAAAGAAAAACTAATGTTTAATGCAATCACTGTAAAATCATCTTTTCTTTAAAAAACTAAGTAAACATCATTCCTAAACTTACTCTAGAAAGAGAGTAGGCAATATATTTTCAATATAAATGACTAAAATTGGAGTTGAAATATCATTTATCTATCTATCTATCTATCTATCTATCTATCTATCTATCTATCTATCTATCTATCTATCTATATATATTTTTTTTAAGTTCCTTAACCAGATCACTGCACATCTCTTATCATTCTAGCTCCTGGAAATTTCCATAACTATAGTTTCTTTTATTTAAACTCCCAGTTAGTTTTTCATGAATTGTTCTAGTGTCATTATAATTAAAATTGAAACAATAACACAAGTGTAACCAAAGATCATCACCTCAAACACTTTAATTGAACTGTCAAATGTCTTTAAAATAATCTTTTATCTCATTTGCCATATCCTGTGATCTTCAGCACCAGTACAGTAATTTGAAGAAGGGCAGAGAAGAGTTAATTTTTTTTTTTTTCAGATTTAAATGGGTCAAATGTAACCTAACCAAGTGGTAGAAATTAAAAGAAAGCAAACAAGTAAAGGCCATTCTGCAGGTACGGAGCTATATTAAAACTTATTTAACACAAAGTGAATAGTGTGAAGAGGAACTAGTTTCCAGGCCTGAGTGTCGAAGCCTGTGACCTAAATAAGTCGCTTCATCTCGCTGAGACTCAATTTACTCATCAATAAAATAGCAATGATAATAATACCTCCTCCTGAGGGAAAGGACTAAATAACATAATGTAAAAATTAAAGCATTTTGCAAACTCGAAAGAGGTTTATAAACAGCATATTATCAATCTCGTGTACAAATAATGTAAACAAGTAAATACTTTTAAATAATACATTCAACTATAATTTTGAACTTGTTTCATGCTAGAAGTCGTACATATATTTGAGCAAGAAAAAAAGTAAATCTTTAAAAAACCCATGGTAACACATTTGAAATTAGCTTGTTTTCAATGTATAGATTAATATGAGAAATCAATGATAGAATTGCTTTTTATGTGCAGTTTTGATGAAATATGAATTTTTAAAAATTCAGAGATTTATATAAAACATAACTTCTAAAAAATTTTTCTACACTAAAGAAGTCTTCCTGCTATAGCTATACTACTCCCAGGAATAAGTAATTGAATATCTATTTTAATTGCATATTATGAATAAACGATTACTGTTGAATTTATGGATATTATTGCATTTTAAAAATCAAATATAAAATTTTATTTGAGAAAGAAAAACATTTGAATTAATTTCAAGAAAGAAACCATAAATATACATTCGTTATAAAAAGATAATTTGCATAAAAAATTCAGTGACACAATTCAGAAAGATGAGTGGGTTCTCCACAGCCTACATAAATAGTCCAGAAAATACACCGAAATGATAATGGTGTTGGAAATCTGCAAAATTATATTTTTATAAATTAATCTCAAATTGATTACAAGTTAATCATTTTCAGTGATTGATTGATCCTTATTTAGATATTATCATAAAGATGATTCAACTCTCAGATTGGATAGTATGTCCACTGAAATATCCTGTACAGATCTCTGTTAGCACACGTCCTATTTTACTGAATCAAAACTTTTGTTTACACGTCTATGAGTTTACTGAGATCTCATCCAGAATCTGCTGGGACATTAAAAGGCACACATTCAGTAAGCATTTGTAGAATGAATTAAGCTGAATGAACTTGAGTTTTGTTCAGTCTGTGCTTTTGAAAGTGGAGAGCTTTCAGAATTGAATACATTTAGAACATTTTAGAACTTTGTTATAGAAGAGAAGGGGATTTGCCCAATTTTCCGTGGGAACATGAATTTAAATTTAAATCACTATTCCATAGGCAATTCAATATTTATAAAGAATTTATATGCAGTATACATTTTCTCATTTTTCTAAAAAATGAATTTTCACAATATTTTTTTATTCTCACCAATTAGCCATTAGTATCATATGTGTAAAACATGCTGTGATGGATGTCGCTATCTTACAAAAAAATATAAAAATGAAAATCAGTTGTATCTTCTCTCAAGGTTATGAATGAAATATTCAAAATCAGCACTATGTAATACAAAAAATGTTGTGTATATAATATTAAAAAACAGGAAACACTGGGTATAGGAATACTATTTAAACAAATCAGTGATACACAATATTCTTCAGAAAAAAATGTTTAAATAAATGAAAAGATTGGAAATACTTCATTTCCTTGTCTTCAAAATAGTAGTATCTTGAAATAGATCAAGGAAGCATTAAGTAATCACTGGCCAGGAAGTGTCTAACTAAATATGTGGCAGAGTTAAATATTATCCTGTAGTTAATAATAAACATAAGTTTGAAGTGCACAGCATTAAATGGATTCACAAAGTAATAACCTGAGCTCTTTCACTTAGGCTTTATTGAGATTTACCAAATGATTATTCTGTTAACCTTTATTGTGTTGCTAATAAATTCTCAATGGCAATAACAAAAAGCATTTATTTTTCTCTCTAGCAAGTATAGGTCTCTGGGGTAACTCTAGGCTGCTGGTAAATTCAGGTCTGTTCTATGTATCTCATTCTGGGGTTCAAGATGAAGGTCCAGTGAATACCTGGGTTATTTTCTTCCAGTGTCAGACGTTAGAAACATGCTATGTCTCATAAAGCATAGGCTCAAAATTGGCACACTGCTATTTCTGCCCACATTCCATTGGTAATTAGGGATGTGTAGGTAATATTTGCTGAACAATGATAATCTAAATCATCTATCATATTTATTGGTTATTCAAAATGGTATATTAAAAAGGGTTGGTAGATTAAGAATGTGGAAGGCTTCTGAGATGCTGATAATGTTCTATTTTTTTAACTTGGGCAGTTGTTACACAGGTGGGTTTTCTTGGCAATAATTCATTGAGCTATATACATTCATTCATGATCTGTGTACTTTTTCTGTAAAGATATTATACTTCAAATAGCTTATATTAAAAAATATTCTAGCTAGTTGAGACTTGCACGTTTTTTTAGTTTTCTGAATTTTTAGTTACTTTCTCTTAGAAGAGTCAGATTAAAATGAGTGGCATGATTCTTGAATAGGAAAGTCTTTTTTAAAAAATCGTGAGAAAACTTGCGTCTTTCAAAGAAATACTGTATATTCTGGATATGAAATATATTTGTATATTTATTAATAATGTTAAGATAACCAGCCTAAGTTAATTAAGTCAGACAAATTCACAAAAACGTAAAGTAATTTTTGGGTATAATCAAAAAATTTAATTTTGCTTTTGGATATTTTAAAACAAATGTTTGTAGAGAAATGTATCAATTATGCCAACTTGATCATGCCAATACAATTGTAGTAAACAGAATTAGAAAACAATCTGCCTCAATATATAGTCCACCAAATTTCCAAAATTCATTATCTTCAAATAAATGTGATATATTTTTTAAACCAAAATATGAGAATTTTAAGGTTTTATAATTTATGCAAAAAGAGTATATCAATGTATCTAAGTTATCATTAGATAAAATTTTACTTTTGTGTATTTAAAACTTTTGAAGCATATAAGATTAAAAGCTTAGTGTTATTCAAACTGTGGGTGATTATATCAATATAGTGTATTTTAAGGAGCATTTTTTTTGAAAGAATAAAACAGAAATTATCAGAATTCATCTCTTTTGAAAGTGTAAGAATTGTTTCCTGAAACTTTACAGTTGTGTTTTTGTGAGAGCAGGAGTAAGGTGGTTCGGGGGAGACAAGGAGGGAAAGATAAGCAGAAAGGGGGCCGTATAAACAACTGGATTTTTATATGGGCGTGGAACCTAATATCTATTTATCAGTGATATCACTGTCAAAAAGCCTGACAAAGACAGGAAAAGTCTGACAGCCTTTGACTATCCCAGAAAGGGTGGAGTCTCCAGTCCATGAACCCTGGGCTTTTTAGGTTACTTGGCAACTTGAAGAAACCATAACCAGTGCTATGGCTAGAGAATAATTTCTCCCCAGGAGTCCTGTGGTTATCCTATTTATAGTCAAGTCTTTAATAATTTAAGGATAAAAACAACTGAAGGACTGTTACAACAAGCTAATTAGTACTTCAAATACTGCTGAGATGACAAGCAGATATTAATTTATTCCACAGCCCACAGCCTAAATGAACAGCAGGTAGAGTGGGGGCAACAATGAACAATTGGATTACTGGCTTATTTCAGTATTTGCTATGTTCTTCTCAACCTTTGTGTGTTGGTGTCTATTGCATATGATCTCATGTGTCTTCTTCTGCCTCAGTCTGTTTCTTTGAACATACCACATTTTATTGTCTTCCTCGCCAGATTCCATATCGATGTTTGCAGTGGCTTTGTCAGACATTCTGGTATCTCTTTTTCTGGCTCCTCTCAGTTTTTCTTTTATATATAAAAGTTTTTTATATAAAAGTCTTTTTTATATAAAAGTTTTTCTTTTATATAAGCTTTGAGATTTTTAAAACAACACTACTGCTATTACATAAATTGAATTATATAAGGAAGAAACTGACATTTTTACAGTATTAAGCTTTCACATCTTAGAATGTAATTATCTATATCTTTCCATTCCTTCTGGTCTTATTCTTGGGCCATAAATGAAATTGTGTAGTTTTCTCATTCAGGTCATATGCTTTCCTTATTAAATTTATTCCTAAGTATTTTATGGTTCTCGGTCATTATTGTGAATAATTTTCCCCCCAATTTCTTTACTAGATTCCCATCATGTATTTATTCAAGCAATGCACCAAATTTCTTCTTTTAAAACAGGTTTCCTAAGTTTCCTAGTTATATAATCACCTACTAAACAAAAAATATTTATTTTATCTCTTATTTTCCAAATTACAGCAGTTTGCATTTTCTTAGTGCATCTGCTGCAAGTGCAAAAACAATGAATAGTATGAGACTTGGCTAGTGCCTGATATTAATTTAACTGGTTTTAAGTGTTTCACCATATAGTTACTAGGAAGTGATAGTATATATTATAACAGATACCTTTATTCTTATTTAATTATTGTTTTGAATAACTGAATTTCTTAGATCTTATAAATTTCCTCCTTTAATCTTTGACATTACAATATATTTTGATACTGAACATCCTGGAACTTAATCATAGGGCATCATCATTTATATTATTAGATTCCGATTGCCAATATTTACTTGGATTTTATGTCTTGAAGCATATGTTACATAATCTCTTCCTTTTCCTTTTTGACACAATCTTTACTAGAATTTTTTATTAAAGGTATGCTGGCCTTGTAAATGAATTAGAAGATTTTCAATCATTTCTATGGCCTGGAATAATTAAATGTTACAATATTTAATCTGATTGTCTTTCTCCTTTTTATTTTACTTTTTTCATTTTCTTTGATCAGGCTCAAGTGTTTATCTTTTCAGAAAAAATGATGGTTTTGTGTGTGTGTGTGTGTGTGTGTGTGACAAGGTATGGCAGTGTGGTGGAATAAGTGCTAGTTCCTTAATTTTTACCTCCCTTAATTTCCTCTTCCTCCTTTTTTAAAATGTATTTTGTTGTTCTGTTCTTAATTTTTTAACATGAGGTTTTAGTTCCTTTATTTTTTATTTTTGGGCTTAATAATAAAGGTGTGGAGATCTATAAACTTCTTTTGGTACAGCTTTTACTATGTTTTATAGTTATCAAGTATAATGAAGTAATGAGCAGTCCAATTAAAGATGAAAATTTCAGAAATAAATATTGGTAACATAATTTAATATATGATAAAGATGGAAATTCATTTTAATGCCAAAAAAAATTTTTAATAAATGATGTTGGCACAAATAACTATCTTGAAAAAAATAAAATTCTTAAGAATATAACACCCACATCTTTTGCCATACACAGAAATAAATTCCACAGTTTGATTTAAAAAATAATTTTGAACTATGTACTTGAACTTATGTGCTATCATGAGTCAAGAAGAAGTCTCTTAATCAAAACTGAAAACTCAAAACATACATAAAAATAAAAATTTGGGTATAGAAAATACACTATAAGCAAAGTCTACTGACAAATAATAGATTATGAAAAGATACATTTATAACATAAATAATGTAACATGCAGAAGGCTTAAATATTAATAGAAGAAAAAAGACAACTACCAATCCAATGGTAAAATAGACAAATGGTAGACACAGCTGTCATGGAAAAACATGCCCAGATTTTAACTAGAGATCAGGAAAATGCAAATCAAAGTAATAATATGCACAAGACTTGCTGCTGGGGATGTAGGAAAAACTGTATTTTAATAAACAGGTGGAAGAAATGTAAATTCTTATATCCTTTTAAAAACAAGGGATAACATCTGTAAAAATTAAAAAATACATAAACAATCTTTGATCCAGCAACCCTTGGGAATCTATTCCAAAGAAATAAAACTACCAGGGTATAAAGAAATAAAAGCAGGAAAATATATTACATGCTCATGGTTGCAAAAAAACTGGAAATAAAGTGAACGCCCATTAGTAGTGTGGTAGTCGCGCTGCAAAAAAAAGAAATATTCCTTTCCTGGAAATATGTTAAGAGTGAACTTCTTTGTTCCTTTTGAAATTAGGAGTGTCCCCTAACTAGCTTAAGCCAGTACAGAATGAGTGGAAGTGATGTGCCACTTCTGGGTAAAAACTTTGAGCCAATGTGCTGCTCATCAGGTTCCCATCTCACTCTGAGCTTTATCAATCTGAGTAGCTGAGTAACTGATAAGCTGAGCTCCCCTGCTTTCTAGCATGACCAAAGAAAGAAAAGTTTTTTGAGAGGGTAAACCACAGAGATTTTGGAATTGTTACTAGAGTATAACCAAGCATATCAGGATTGACTAGGTAAGGGAATGGCTAAATAAATTATGGTCCATTATATAAATGACTTTGACTTTTGCTTGGATTGAGTTTCACAAGACACTGCTGAGACAAAAAAAAAAAAAAATGCTGGAATATGATTATTATCCTAGTTTTTATAAGAAAAACAATAAATATATCTTTAAACATATTACTATAGAGATACGAATATGGAAAAAATGTGAAAGTTGTTAAAATAGATTATAACGGAAAGATAAATCCAGAATATAACAATTTAGAAAAAAGCAAAGGTATATATTTTCACATACCTGAGTTTACATATTTAATTTTAATTACAAATATTATTGAGTAGATATTATCAAAGAATTTCATACAGTATTTCATTGAATCCAAGATGCTTTGATGCTTGGTGCTTTCTTTGTCTTACCTGCATCAAGCAGTTTTCACGCACCAGCTGAAAATACTACCAAAAAGAAATACATCAGTGGTTCTCAAATGTGGTCTTTCCCAGAAATTGTTAGAAATGTAAATTTGCAGGCCCCTCTGAAGACAATCTTGAATCATAAACTGGGAATGGGGCTCAGTAATATGTTTTATCAAGCCTTTCAGATGATTCTGATGCAAACTTGTGCCTTATTTGATAAGATGTAACCTTAATTCAGAGGTCAAAATATTTAAAAAAGTTTATCTTAGAAATAACTTATTAGACTGTCATTTTAACAGTCCTCTCTCTGTTACTTCCAATTTGCAAATTCTTACTTTCAATATAAATTCTCAGTGATTAGATCTGATTGGCTTTTTTTGTATCTTCTAGGTCTTATTATTGTTTACATTTGAAAAATATAACTTTGTCTACGGCCATGCCACCCTGAACAAACCCGATCCCGTCTGATCTCGGAAGCTAAGCAGGGTCAGGCCTGGTTAGTACTTGGATGGGAGACCACCTAGGAAGACCAGGTGCTGTAGGCGTAAAGAATAAAAAAATAAGAGATTGTAAGTTGACAAGGTCCTTGCAATCTGTGAGGTCAACCAAGGGTTGCCTCGCCTAAAAAAATAAAATTTAAAAATAAATTTAAAAAAAATATATAACTTTGGTAGTTTCACATGCTTTTTGTTTTTAAAATCAATTTTCTGTCAATATCTTCAGTTAATCATTTCCTTTCCATTTCCCAGTTGTACATTTCATTTATATTTAATTATCTTTGACAGTTTTTCATAAAATTAAAACAAAAGTTCTGACTGGGGCAAAGGAACACTTTTCTATTTTTGTTGGATATTTCTAAAAGAGATATTTCAAATGAAATATCCATATTCTTCTTATTTTAGCATCCTATGATCACAGACATAATTTTATCTTTTATCTTAGCTATAGTAATTCATAATTAATTTAATTACTACAGTACAGGCTTGCATTCATTCTTGCCCACTCTGATGCTTTATCACCATTGCAATCTTTTCAACATTCACAGTTGATCATGTTATTCCTTTACTTGAAATGTTTCAGGGACTTTTTAGGATAATGACCAAAATCTTGATCATAGCTTCAAGGCCCTGCATAATCAGGTACCAGACCACCTTTCCACTTTATGCTGAGGTCCAGTTACACAGGCCTTAATTTTAATTTTAAAGTTATGAAAGTGTTTAAGCATATTGAAAGATAACAGTTTAATGAACCCTCCATACAACCAGTTTCCATGATAATCATGATTTAGCCATACTGCATTTCTTAAAAAATATGGACATCTTATTTATTTTCATCTTCCTATATCTAACGAGGTTAACCTAGCTTCTAGGGGTAAGATGGTATTTTCAAAGCCCAGCCTTGCTGAAGAGAGTATTTCTTTGGACCTCAGTTTGTCCTTCTGTAAGTTGGGAGTAATAACAGTACATCTCAAATGGTCACTGTGAAGAATAAATTAGTTGACACATTTAAAAATCTTAGAACAGTGTCTGGCATACAGTACATGCTTACTAATGATAAGCCATTATCATTTAGAACAAGTCACACATCTCCCTACCTCAGGGCCTTTGCACAGACTACAAGTGCAATTCTCTTGCCCTCTCAGACTTTGTTCAGTTTGTGTTTACCAATACTTCAAATGTCACATTTTTAGGGACAACTTCCCCAACCTTCTCAGATTAGGCTATATTTTCCGAATGCATTTTATGCTTTTCCTGCATGGCAGTTTTCTGAAATTATTAATTTGTGAGGCTGAGTAATAGATGTCTTTCCCATTACAATATAAGGAAGCTCCATGAGGGGAGAAGGTAGTATCTATTTGGCTGTTTTAAATCCCCAACACCTAGTACAAAGTGAGTACTCAAAACATTTATTCAATATTTAAGGATCAATTTCTTTTCATCTAACATGTTTTGGATCATCTGCTGTAAACACGTATATAGCTAATTATTATAAATGTAATAAGTTTTATAATAGGCTTTCAAGAACTTGTTTTCAGTTATTTGAAGGATTAAAGATATTGAAAGTATATTAATAGTGTTTTTGCACGGATTTCTTCAGAAAAAAGCATGCTTCTAGGTATAAAGTTTGTTGCAGTTTAATTTTAGAGTAAAGAATGATGACATGGAAATTGGCAAATGTGTAAGCTACCAGTTAAATGGTTTAAATATAAACAAAAAAAAGCCTCCAGATAATCTTTCAATTCACTTTCATTTTTACACAGTTTCTACTTGTGTATGACTTTAGCAGATTTGGTGACCTTACAAAAGACCAGTATCATCAAATCTGCTTTTATTCCTAGAAGATTCCACTTGTATACAAAAATTAGACTTAGTTTTTTCATTACAATGGTTATAGAAAAAAGCTTCTCATGAAATATCATTCTCAAGACACTAGTCACTTATATTCAAGTTTCCTAATCATATACCCAACTATTAGTGAAATAAAATGTAAAAAAATAACCAACCTCAGATTTAAGTTTCAAAAATTATTCACAAACACCCCAAAATATGTTAACTCTGCCTTCTGATGGGTAGTATTTATAAGGCAGTTTAGAGAACCAGACCAGAGAGGTGGATATGGCCAAATTCTATATTTAGCATATTATTTTCTACATAGAATTTTCCTCTTATGTAATTCTACATATTAGCATATTAAAAGCTGAGAAACCTGCTTAACTGTTTAAATGTTTTACAAACTTATTTGACCAGAAACTTAATAAATATCCCTCAAAACTAGTTATCAAACATACTTTGAGAACTGCCAAGTCTAGGTGTATTCTACAGATTGACTAGCCCAGAATATAAAACAATCTTGATTGTAGTGGTCCCATAACTCCTGGTAACCATCATTTGATAATTCACTCTAGAATCTTGTCAAAAGTAGATGTTTTTTATAATTTGTAGAATCTACATTGTTCCTTTTGATAAACAAGATTATTTGCCAGTCTCTAACTTTTGAGTACCTTAATAATTTATTGTAATTCTTCAAGGCTTAGTAATAGCAATTTAATAATCTCATCTATCAAGTTCTTACAAGCCTTATTACCTTTGGGACCATCACCTTGAAAGCTGTCAAGGACATATATTGACCTTTCAAATCTGTGGCTTGACATAGAAGGTGGATACCAAAATTACTTGAGGAAATATTTGAAAATACATGGCACCACTTGGGTTGAAACCTGAGGTATGTGTATTTTGAAAAGTTCTCCAGGTTATTTTGATGCATATTTCTAGATAAAAATTCTGAGTACACTGCACTCTAATATCCGTAATAGTAGTTTAGAGCACTCTACCATTATTCCTTGATCTGGCTTACCAGAATTAATATGGTAGGACTATTTTTCCCCAAGGTACAGATTTCTTCTACTTGATCAACCAATTCTTTCTCTGTGGTTAAATTTAAGTTTCAAAGAACAGTTTTCATCAACACTTACTCTTCTTCCTGGGAGTAGAAAAATGATAAATGTAACAGAAGTTCCTGCCAGGGTATTTCAGCACATTCTTTTAGTACGTTACATTTCCTAATACAGTCTGGTCTTGCCTCTGTGAGTCTGGTTTCTTATTGGTAAACTCTTCATTTATATTCACTTGGCCAGACAGTCTGTAGTATGCTCACACAATAATCTCCCTCTCTTTTTGTCCTCAAAGTGATCTATAGAACAACCTTGTTATATATCTCTTTTAGACATAGAACACTATACACTACTTCCTCTCTTAAGGGTTGTTTCTTCTAACCAAGTTATTCTATCATTATATTCCAGTAGCTTTACTCCAAAACTCTTGATCATGTATTATATTAAAATGTATTCTTTATTTTTTTTTTGTTCAGTGAATTGTCTGAGACTTCAAGTGCAATTGTGATGTCTGAGAAATTAAAACTGTTATTCTTTTTACCTTATATCTTACAGTCTTCAGAGATCATAGCTGGTTTTTTATAGAAAAAAAATACTGAATTAATTTTGGTGACTCAAAACAATATATAAGTAGATTATTTTATCCTTTCAAATTAAAACCTCCTACTTTTAACTGATTAATGGTTTAAGCACAGGTTACTATGTATGTTTAACCGACTTAAGTTTACGTGAACTTGAAATAATACCATTAAATTTTCAGCTGTTTCAGCAACAACCAAAGCGAAAGAACTAGTTAAATAGCCACCTTTGCTCCTAACCTACGAAGAGTTAAGACACATACAAATTTTATGGCAAGTAATCTAAAACTCGTTTAGAAATGATTAACTGTTATTCTATCCAACAAGAAAACAAATACAACAGATCTAATTAGTTAAGAAACCGGATACTCATCATGCAGTTTCAGTGTCTAGTAACAAATCCCTAAACTTTAAAATTCTGTTTCACAACTTTTAAGTACTAATAACATATTTTAAAAAGTTGAGATCCACTTTAAACTACATATAGAAGTACCAGAATACACAATTATCAAGTAAATGTGCTTATACACCAAAGATTCTCAGGTCTAGTTTTAAAGCTCAACCTGGCAGTCTCCAAAGATTTCAGCATATATGAAGAACAGTCATTAGAATAACCTTCAAAAATAGAATTTTACACGGGGTGAGAAATATCAAATATCTGAATGTTCTACCTCTAGAAAGCTGACAGGCATCAATCTATATTTTTCATGTAAAAACGTGATTGACTTCAGTCGGCCCAAAGGACAAGTTATATTTTTCTCTTATCAAGAATTAAAAGTGCCAAATGTAACCACTAGAAATTAAAACAAACATCTTAGAATAGTTTTTTCAGTACCTTCAAATTCTGACAAAATAGAGTACATTGAAAAAATTAAATATACCAATTTTGTTTACTGCTATCAGGCTCTTTTGAAAAACAATTCTTATTTTTTTTGTCCATATTCAATTAATAATAAAATTGAACTCTTGTTTTTTCATGTCTGAGCTAATAGCTCTAGGGTATTCCTAAAAACAAACAAGCAAACAAAAACAAAACAAAACAAAAAAACAACAAAGAAAAAAGAAAAAATAATCAGAAACAAGAAATGTTATAAGATAGTTCAAAGTAACGAACCTATAATTGATAACATTAACGGTGACTGTCCTTAAGCTTACAATACACTTTAGTGTTTCCCTTAATGAGTGTCTCAGTAGATTTTTTGGTTGTTGACAATACCTTCATCCACTCCAAATACCCTCATCGACTTTATTAAATTCAAGAAAATAGTCTAAAATATTGGTTGCAATTCCAGAAGTGCCAAATTAAAAATAATTGCTGCTGAGTAAAGTGGCCTTCCTTTTATTCAATTATTTTTGATATATGTGCATTTTAAAATTCATTATTTAACAAAAAATGACTTTTAAAATATATATTTCAAGTCTTTAAAAGTTAATTCAAAAGAAATGTATAACATTTCATTTGAAAATAATTTCAGCAAATATATGCAAGATTCCTACATGAACTGTAAATCTGTCATCAAAACCATCACATTTTAGTATTTTTAAAGGAAAATTCAAGGTAGATTTTTTTCTCCTGCATTATGCAATTGATTTTAGATAATACTTTTACATGTAAAAATAATTTACACTAATTAACTCAGGCAGAAAGTCTGACACTTTATCCAAATAACAAGAACAAAATGAGCAATGAAAAAATAGCAAAAGCCATTATAAAAAATAGTAAATTCCTAAATTTCTGTGTTCACACAGATTAAAAACGTTTATCAATTAACTATATCACACAGATTGTAGCATACTTTAAGCTATTATATAGAAAGTTAACATAGGATATTTGAAATTCAAGCTGCACTTACCAAAATATTTTTAACCTGAGTCTTAGATTCTGTCTTCAGAAATGTACTTGAAATAATGTATGGTAAAGTTATTTAGTAGTATAATTCAAGGTGCTCTTAATACTGCTTCTTCTTAAATATTTGTGTAAAATTATATTTATTCTATTTTTGGGGTTCCCTGAACACAAGGAAATGTATGAATTAAGAGCTGTTATTTTTTTCCTGCTATACAAGCATATGAAGATATCTTTTTTATTTAAAATGCCTTGAGTTAATTTCATTTTCGTTTTTCAAGTTATTTTAATTTCAAGAGGTCAAAAAATTATCATAGATACTTGAATATGCCCATGAAATATATCACACTCACTAAGGAATTTAATACAAGTTCATTAAAGAATATCAAATTAATCATTTCCTCCTATAAATATTTTTTATTTATTTTGTGTTTAGAAGTTGCAGTTTTAAGTACTATTAACAGAAAATACATAACAAAAGCTTCCTAACGAGTGAAAAAAATAATTATAAATGCTGGAAAAATTGGCCTCATTAACATATTTACAGACTTTACTTAATACATACTCCATTGGAAATTAATTATATGACATTTATACAAGCATTAACATTTCCAAATCACTCTGTGTAGTGAGCACTTCAGTTCTTTACTGTCTATACTCAAAGGTGAAAGTCACTCAGTTTCTGAAGACAACACTGACAAGCATCAGAAATGGTCAATCTGAGATATTGTTAACATATTGTTCTGTTCCTTCCCCTACAGACGTTTCTGTTGAGTAAGTGTCCTTAAGATTCTTTTTCTCTTTGCTCTGATCTTCCTGCAGCTTCAGAATTATGTTTCGGATTTCTTCTCTTTTTGTTCTCATTCTTGGGGGAGGAAACCAGTTTGCCAAATTCATAGGTAGTTCAAAATCGAGAATTGGATTCTAAAAATAAAAATATTAAATGCACATTTAAAATTATAAGAATAGTTTAGTTTCAATCACAAAAGCATTCCAGAGTTAAAAATGAAAAATCAGTAACTCATTTAGTATGTATTTATCCATTATCTATCACATACCAGGCATTTTGATAGGCACTAGAGATATAAGACAGTTTCTGCCTACAGATCTTAAAGTCTAGACCAGGGGTCAGCAAACTACAATTAGTGAGCCAAATTCTACCTACTGACTGTTTTTATAAATAAAGCCTTACTGGAACACAGCCACACTAACTTGTATAAATGTTGTCTGTGGATGCTTTCATGCCACAACATCAGAACTGAGTAGGAACAGAGATTATATGGCTCCAAAGCCTAAAATACTATTTATTATCTGGCCCTTTATAAAAAGGTTTGTTGATGCTAGTCTAGACAGACAACAATTAAAACAATGAATATGACAAATATTATGACAGGAGAAGCAGAGAGCCCTATGAGAGTACATATCTGGGGACTTAACAAAATTTCAAAAAGAAATGATGTTTAAGCTAAGACCTGAAGAATGAGTAGGAGTTAACCAAATAAGAAATGACAAAAGCAACAGGAAAAAGTATTCCAGGTAAGGAAATATGTATCAAGGGCTAGATACAAGAATATGATACAATATATGAAAATGAATGACATTCAGGTGGCTGGTATATAGAATGCTAGATTGATAATGGTAGGAAATGAGGCAAGGAGCTTGGACATGAGTTGGACCTTGCAGGCCACATGATTTTGGTCTTAACCCAAAAGCAACAGGAAGCCACTAGAAGATTTAAAGCAAGAAAGTAATATGATTAGATTTGGGTTTTTAGAAACAACTGTGAAAAACAGAAGGCAAGAGGTCTAGTTAAAGATTGAAACAATAGTTTAGAACAGTGATGTTAGTGTACTGAACTTCAAAAGTGGCAGCAGGGATAAAGAATTGAACTTATCTGACATGAAGTGACAGAATTCATGGGACTTAGTAGTACACTGGCTGGTGGATAAAGAAGAGGAAGGAGTTAAGATAACTGTAACAAATATCCAAGAGAAATATACATGGTATTGTATCTCTGAAGTCAAAGAAAGAGTGTCATGAGGAAGGAATGATCTACAGTGTCAAATGGTGCTTTGAAGTCAGGAACAATTTCAATATAAGGGTGAAGATCAAGCCAGATTATAGAGATGTGAGAAGCAAGTAAGATTTGTGAAAATAGAGACAGTAAATATGAATATTTCTCCAGAAATATATCTGTGAAGAGAAAAGAGAGTGAAAGAGGCAGCCCAAATCATGAGAGATTTCTTAATATGGGAAGAGCCAGTGGAGAGGGGGAGTTGATCAGTGATGAGGAATGAGGTCAACAAGCCTTGGATTTGATAAAGTACAATTTTTTATGCCTTAAAAATTCTCTAATTTGGTAGTTTTTGCTCCCTGGAATAATTTTTGAAACAACAGTTTTGAAATTCTTTAAAATGTTTGCTACTATGTTTTTAATACTAACATAAAGCCAAATACACTATTTTATTATTTATTATATCAGATCCATTAAATTGAAACCCACCTCAAAAAAGCTCTCTACATACTGCAATACGTATACACCACAATCACTGAAGTTGTTTTGCTGGGGTACTTTTGGATTAGAGCCTTTCATAACATCTTTGGAAAAACTTCTTTTGCTTCCTTTTTTAACTTCCCATTCCACCTCTAAATATCTGCAATAATGAACATATAGTAAGAATATACACATATAAATATACATAGTCCTTTATTTCCACCAGAATACAAAGTTCAAGGTACAGTTTTGCACTTACTCTCTTAGAATTTTTACAACATTTGACCGAGAAGGGCCTCTGAGTGAGTCCATCAGTAGGATACAAGGTCTACAGGGTAGAAATGACCAAATGTTAATACTTTATAATGTTAAAAAAGTATAAAGAGATGCGTGTTAACAATGAAATGTAAAATCTTCAATATTCCCTTAGTATGCTTCGGTAAAACTTGGGGGAGGGGGAGAATAAACCTTATAGACACATATATCCTTATAATACTTAAATATCCAGGTTATCTTAAATACTAAATAAGAGAATATTAATTTAACCATATCTTAGTTATGAATATATTTCACTAAAGTTCCATTGCTGATTTCTAAATATACTTCAAAATTTAGTAGAAAGTGAAAACAATTCTGAAAATTTGAACACCTCCATATTCCAAATTGCCAAAAGTGGGACCATGCGACAGTAGAAGAAAATAATCCCATGTTTAACTAAAACCTATTATAGACAATAAACAGGTAATCATCACATGAAAGAATTAGTTTAGAATCCAGTGATTTTCACAAGATTCCACTTTGAACACTCACTATTAATAAGACTCAAAAGTTTGGAATTTGGAACAGATCTCATAACTGCTCTAGGTCTCTGTAATTTCCTCTATAAATGAAGTCTGCTTTTCAAAAGTTGTTAATGGAAGTTTCAGCCAACATTTTCCACAAAAAAGTCAAAAGAGATGAAGTCTAGAAATGAGCAGTACTTTGCCAATTAAGAAGTCTACAGCCCCTGGAACATAGTACTTCCGAAACCAAACAGACATTCTCATTTGGGGTTCCCATCTGGAACATGTCCCACAGGACTGCCTTAAGTCAGTCCACAGCCTTCATCTTGTAGCTATGGAAACCTGGGTAAACTCGAATCCCCACATAACTGATTTGAATGACAGTTCTTTATCCTTTTCTGTTCCAAATCATTTTATATCCAAAAGGATATAGTAGTTCTTAATGGAAGTGTTTGTGTGTGTGCGCACACACTGAAAATGGGCAAAGAAAGGACTGAAATGATTCTTTCTCCCCAATTTGATCCTTGTACACTGGGCATGACCCACTTTTCCTCACTGACCCTGACGGTCATTGTGGCTTTTGCTGAAGTACTTGCTTAGATAAAAACTGCTTAGTCATGTTTTATACTATGAAGGTACATAAATAAATATTATCATGTAGTCTGCAAGATATATAGTTAATGCTTACTGTTTACAGATAGTAGGCTTTAAATGCCACTGTCCCATTTCTGAATTGCAATTGTCATCAGCAAGGAATCCGTCATCACTGCTATCATCCTATAAAAGAGAGCTTACTGTTAGTATTGAAAATATACAATCTAAATAACTAATAACCTAACAAAATAGCACTATCAAATATAAAAATATTTGTAACAAATATGTAAAAAATATCTTTTCTATTTAGGTGATCAGACACTAGAAAATACTTGATTCCAGTTTTATGAAAATTCCAGTTATATACATTTTAATGAAAACTAGCAATCAGAGGTCACTGAAATATTGTTACATCATTTACTCAGTCCAGAATAATTTTTAAAGAGTGAATTATATTATGACTGACTCTTCTCTGGTCAAATACTACTGCTCGGATTTTAGGTTTTTTTTTTTGAAAATATAGTTTGTTGGCTAAGACAGCTGTTTCACAATAGGACAGGAGTGACATACTTATTATTCTTTTACATAAATATTTTTTTCAAATCAGAAGTATTTCAAAGGCTTTTGGAAACACTATTTTCCTTAACAAAGCCATATATCTATTTCATTTGAGAAAAAGACAGTATAATGACATCGTGTCCTGTTTGGTAAATTATCCTGAATATAAACAAATAAGACTTTTTTATTCTTTGAGAAAGCTTCTGGCAACCTGATGAATAAAATAATCAACAGTAGAATAAGAACAATATAGTTAGATTAGTTAGTTCACATAACTGCTATGAGCAAAGAAGCATAAGAGCTCACTCATTAAAAACCTTAAATCTGTCTGTACCCATAATATGTGTCTATATATGTTGGAGAGAAAAACATTTCATAGCCAAGGAACATCATACAAAAAAATGGCTTTTGTTCACAAGAGGATTAAGCAAAAAGGAAAAACAGTGCAGTACCAAATTATCTTCACTACTAAGTAAATTCAAAGTTTGTCCTACCAACTAAAGAAAGGTTAGAGAATTAAAGAAATGTATGCTGGAGGATTCATATAAACCTTTCTCTCAATATAAAGCCCTCTTTAATTGAGGTTATAAAATATTTTCAATAATATACTTTATTCTTGATGTTAGTAAAGTTTATTAGAACAAGTGAGATGCTAAGTAAATATCAGAACTGACCTGTTACTTTTAACTAAGTATAATCTACTCCTGCCATATATATGACAAAAGAAAAATTATTGGAAAAGTGGAAGAATTTAATTTTGCTGTGCTCATGTACCATATAATCAAAATTTTAAACATCTGCCTCTTAATGTCAAGTCAGACCAAAGATTAAGGTATGGGCCACAAATGCTTTAAAAGAGGAAGAGAAAGGGATGGTAGGGATAGGGTGAATTACTTTCGTATGAAGTCTTTCTGAGGTGGGTAATATTAGTTTTGTCTACATGGTAGTGGTGGTGATGGTGGTGGGGCCTCAAAACTAAAGCAAAACAGCACTAATACATTTATCCTAGCACCTTTTGACTGAAAATTGAATTTGTATTTTGAGATGAGACCCAAATCCAGAAGCATGAGTTACTGCTTCAAGGGCTACCTCAAAGACTTCAAAGAAAAACTTTTAGATAAAACATTAGAACTTTTTTGCCAAGCAGGTTTCACCTGGTTATCCTGATCCTCTGAGAAGTCGATTAGCTCATCTTCAAGCATTTTACTAGCTTCAGTTGATTCATCACTATAGTTTAGTCTGATTTTGCTTAAGCCATCTGTATCAATAAGAAACATTATGTAATGAAAAAGAACATGCGTATAACTTATAGTATATGATGTTAAGCTGGTAATCAATTCAAGTTATAGTAATTAAGGCTATAAAATCTACCTTAGCATGTAATATCCCTAAAATAAATAATTTTTATTTAAATTTTGGATTGGCATGTCAATTATAGTTGTTTTTACTACTCAGACCCTAAAATTCATTAAAATTTAAAAACTAGGCATCAATTATATGATTATACATTAAAATATATGTATGTATATGTGTATGTACATATAAATGTTTTTGTACTAGGTATGCAAGATATCTTTGATAATGGAAACTATAATAGTCAGAAAGTAACCTAAATATCCAGTAATAAGACAGTTAGCAAACTGTAGAACATAAAATAAAATACTGTAGATTTAAAAATTGTGAAAATAGAGAAAACTGTACTATATAAAGTAAAAAATAACATGGTTAAAATTAAGTGAAATAGGCCTGCTTTTGGACAAATAATAAGAAAAACACAAATGAAAACAATCGTCATGTTAGGATAGTGGTTATTGATGAGTTCCCCAACTCTGTATATTTTTTCTTGTTTGGTTATATTTACAGACTTTTCAATAAAATAAAATAATACAAGCCTAATGTAGGTGTTGGTAGTATGAAAATAAATGACTCATAAGAGAAATTTGAAATACATACTTTTAAAGGTCCATTTCAAGAATCTAAGTTCTTAAAAATCAATCATTTTGCTGAAAGAAGCTAATCCCACAAAATGTTTCAAAGAATGAAAGATTTACATGAAAATAATGAAAAATAAGCCAGGCACTTTAATACCAAATATACTAATATTGTTAATTATACAGTATACCATTTCCAAGTTTTAAGAAGCATGACTTTAAGGTATTTTAGATAGGATAAATTTTATTTTGGCTTCAGTTATAAAAAAGGAATTAAGAATAACAATACAAGCAAGATGGGATGGGAAAACAAAAATAAAAGGTGCTCCTGAAAAGACACGTATAAAAATCTAAATGCTATGATGGGAAACATACTATTTAAAATAACTAATAAAGCACTATGGTAAATCTTTTAGTTATGCAAAGAATAACCTTTTAATCTTTTTCCGAAAACTGTATTTTTATGTTTAAAGTTAAAATAACTATATTTGAACAGAATTTGTTCAAAAACCCTCAGCAAAGCAATATTACTTCTATCTACAAAACTGCTGTATAAACATGAAGCTTACAGAAATTAAACTATATGTGCATTTCAAAAAAATGGAGAAAAAATAATTTAAATAGTATAGTCAATTTCTTCAATTATTTTATTCAGTAAACAAATGCCCTGTTATAAATTGAGAGGTGATAACTCCATCAGCTGTTCTCTCAATCAGTCTCAGTTCCTGAGAGCTTCTCACACAATAAGATCATCTGAAGATGCTGAGTGTGATTCTAGAGTTTAAACATACACATTTTTTTTCATGTTCCATACAAAGACAACTATTTCATATGGTGCCCAACTGAAAAACACCAAATGAAAGTAGTGATACCACACACACATTACTATTTTCCTACAGCTGACCTTAAAAACCTAATTCCTGTTATAAGATACAATTCCACTTATTTACTACAGCATGTTATCTGACATCAGTAAACACTTATGACTATATGTGTTCAATGGTTAAAATGATATTAAAAGTATCTAAAATGCTTCACTGAATCCAATCAACTATAATCCCAGCCCAAACAGAAGTTAACTGCTGAGACATTAATCACATCACAAAAATTTTACAAGCTCTTCATATCCTAATTTTTAGTACATCATCATTTTATATAGGATAGACTGCTTAACCATCTTCTCTGAGGTATTAAGTCACCTTTAGAGAACACACTTATTTAATGTACTTTTTGGTGAATGATCCCTTAGAAACATCTGATGAAAGCTATGGGATCTCATTGCTGAAAATTGCACAGACCCACTGGCGACTACCACTTTCAAACTGTGGGACACTATCATTATTGGATTAAGACAAGCATTAAAAAGGATAGAAAATATTAGTGTATCACACAAAGGTAAATTTCCTTTATGGAAGATATAGTTGATACGGTTACACGCATATTAAAAACAAAACAAAAAACCAAATACAAATTATAATAAAAAATATAGAGAATAAGCAGATATTAAAAAGGCAAACTACATAAAACAGATTATTCTTTACTTTGATCTCCACTAGCATTTGTGAGATTATTTACTCAACTTTAACTGGCTACTACTGGACTAGAATATTAATTTGTAGTAGAAAGTCACTAAGAATATCTAGGGTTTGTGTAAATGAAACCCTAGGCTTTGTCCCATTGCTTTGTTTTAAATCATGCACTTTAATTCATTTTTGAATTCACATTAAAGTGTATGAGGTTACTGATCAAAGAAAAACTTAAAAAAAAAATAGTTCAATGGAGATACAATTCACATACCATTCCCCTCTCTGCTTCTTATCTCCCAAAGGCACAAAGATCAACACTCTAGGGCTACTGTCAGCTTTAGGCAGTTTAGTATGTCAAACAAATCAAAAATATTTTTAAAGAGCTCAGCAACAGCTTTCTGACTTACTAAAATAATAAAAGTACCAAGAGTATGTTCAGCATTCACAATTTTTGATAGCTTCTTTCTGAATTCACATAATTTCAGCTATGCCTTATACTGACTTTTTTCCTCCAAAGAAAATATATTGGGACTTATTCACAGTTTAATAAGTTTGCAAGGTACATACAAAAGCCATGTTATGGGTTTTATAAAGTAGACTTTAACTTTTGGGTTGGATAGGAAACTATATAGTTGATTTAATATGATATTTAAGTATTAAATAGATTTCTATAGTAAGTGCTAGAAATATAGAACTCATTCAAAGAAAAAAACAATATTTTAGAACTGAAAGGAAAAAGAGATTGGCCCAGTGCCCTTCTTCCCACTGAAAACAATGAAGGAGAGTAAGGAATAAGGAACTAACCTTTAATTTGAATATCAACAACTATTTTGGAGGAGAAAGCTTTAATTTCTGCCTCTGGCCACTTGATCTCAATTTGCTCATCTGTAAATTGAAAAGACTGCACTAATTCACATTACAGATCTAAGACTGTACAAGTACTGTTTATGCTGAATACAGTGAATTTCCTATGAAATAAAAATAAATATAAAATGTAGACCCTGTACCACCTTTTTTTGATGGTTTACAAAAATTTATTAAAATTCAAAACTGTTTGATCTTCTATTCCATGGGCATCCATCCATCCAGCTGCCTTTCAACAGGCCAGCAGCATGACTGCTACTGTCATAAATGCCCTTGAAATTTCAGTCAGAGGCCTGCCTTTGCTTAAAAACTCTTTGCACCAGGCCTTGTAACCAATCCAACTCTTTACAACTCCTCATACCTTTAGATAAGAGGTCTCCAAAATCTGCACCCCAACATGTCATCTTGTACTACATTTTAAAACTGCACTCTCTGTAGGGGTGAGGGGAGGAGAATGATTGCACAAGAGAATTTTTGGAGTGATGGAAAGGTTCTAAATCTTGATTGTTGTAGTGATTACATGACTATATACATTTATCAAAGCTCATTGAGCTACACTTATGAAATGAGAGTTACTGTAATTTATATCTTAATAAATCTGACTTTAAAAAAAGTGTGCCCTGAAATCTTAATCCTGTTTATAAAAAATCCAGTTTACTTTGAATTCCTTGATTCTTTCAAAACATTTAGAAACATACCTGTATGGTGCACAGAACTTAAATATTCATTCTGTAGGCCATTCTCACTTTTAGTCCTATCAACAACTTTCTGGCATGCAGAGTCTCCTTTATTTGATTCTTCATTTTCACTTGCAGTATGATTTATTTTTTTCAGACTACATTTCACACTGCATATGTTTCTCCGATAACGAGGGTCACTTTCTTCCTGTTCAGCACTTGAATCAATTACAGCTACGCAATGCTTTTTGTTTAGCATCTTCTTAATTACAGGCTTGGCAGAAGAGTTTTGTGAACAACTGTCCATTTCACTGGCTGAAGGAGAAGAAATACAACTGTCCTCTACAGTTGAACATTTTTGCATGGCTGTATTTTCATGGTAATGAGGATTAGGTTCATACTTTGGTTTTTCCAAACCAGGGAAACATACAACAGCCAAAAACCAGTGTGCACTGTAAAAAACAAATGAAACTACTGAATATATCAAAAAAGTTTATTATATTTGGCAATAAATATCAATTGAAATGTTTTTTCTAGAGCTTTTATGAAGAAATTAAGAATGTCCAATTTTTTTCAATTCTCAAATTAATCCATTTATTTATATGATCATTGATTCATGAAACAGAATACAATGTCTATTCAAAAATAACGTAATTTTTGTTAGAATTATGTAGCCTGTATTCACTTTTGCAAATAATCCTTTAAACCTTTTCTTGCTTGTGGAATGAAAAATTCATTGTTTTTTCAGATAATTTAACAAAATATAAGTATCACTGCAATTCATCATTCCCATTTACCTTCCTTTATTCTATTTATGTCAAAGGATAAAAACCTATCTAACCTTAAGATTAAAATGTCTTCAAAAGTCTAATTGGACTGTACAATTTTGAACATTGTCTAAATGTTATATATATATATATATATAGCTTTTTAAAAACTTTTACTATGTCCGTGATTTTCTGAATAAGGTAGGAACTGCTTAACATTGAAAATATTAAATAATCCAATCATGCTATATAGATTTTAAATACAGAACTTCAAGTATTAGTAGAGTTCCGACTATCAAGTGAGTGCTCATGATACAGCTGAATTCAGATACCCAACTGTAAGGTATAAGCCACAAGTAAGAAGCTATACAGCTAGTACTGGCTAATAGTCACTAATTTAATGAAGAATTTTAAGGGTTTACTATTCGCTAGGCACAGTGTTATGTGCTGGGATAAAATGCATAGGCCATAGATGTCAAGAACTTATTACTGAGCACAGTATTCGTCATATAGTAAGATGTTCAATAAGTATTTACTAAGAGAAAAAAATAATATAATTGATATAGATAAGTTATTCTACATTCTCATTTCTGCAAAATGTTAAATTACCCCACCAAGGTAATGCTAAAAACCAGTACTATCTCTTCATAAGTAGAAAGGTCACAGTGGCTGGCTTCATTATCGGTGTTATAAAGGACAGATGGAGGAGTGCTTCTCTTCTATTATTATTAGTCCTCAGTATCCTATGGAGTTAAGTCAGGACAGGGTAGTAGAAAGAGCAGCATACCAACTTCCTCACTTTATCAACTAAGAAAGCTAATTGTAGGTCACCTCTCAATTTCAGAAATTCTGTTAAAATGTGAAAAAATGTTTTAAAATTGATTAAATACAGTACAATAAAGTGATTCTCAACCTACAGCTATTAACTTTAGTCTATTTTTAACATTTCTTAGTTATAACATATGGTTAAGCCATAAATTTTCTGTCGCCTCACCTAAAAATTGGCTGAAAGGAGAAAGCTAAATTAGAAACATCTGAGATCACTTTCAACCTCTAAGAAGAGGCAGGGTTTTGCTTTTCTAATCTCTTTTAACAGCAGCTACACTGAGCTTAAATCACCAATGGAAGAAGAGGTAATTTCACTTAACTTTATATAGATTAGATCCAAATATCAAATTTCTGTCTCTTGTCAATTACTGTGACAATTTTTAAAAAATAGCTTTTAAATTTAAAGAAATTAACACCAGGAGAATTCAAATTAAATAGATGACAAATATATGGCAGTCTATCTAATATAATTAGTGTATACAAATATTTGTGGCTTTACTTCCTAAAAAAAAAAAAAAAAACAACCAAATTGAGCCCTCATGATTTGGAGGCTAGTCTTCCATCAACAAATGGCACAGTACTCTATTTGAAAAATTCTTTTCCTACTCTGCATCTCTGTTCATCCTCTACTTTTCACCAAGATGCCTGGAAGCATTGATCATAGTATTCATCAACATCAAACAGAGTGACTAAAAGGGATGTGCCTCTATTGCTAAATTTTGTGTATCTCAAATTATACTTCTATTTTAAATTTTTACAATTCATTTCTGATAAATGGCTTTCTATGCATATCCTCCCTTTTGCCCAGTGCAGCTCACATATTATTATATTTGTTATATTTTATATTTTTATATTTTATATAACAAATATAAACCTTATTTTGAGGAGAATGAAGAAATTAAAGATTAGTTTTAAACTGTGTTTGACATATACATAGCTTTGAAGAAGCTGGGCTTTGTAGCCATAACCAATGTTTTGACCTACCTTCCTATCTTTGGCTAGGCTGATTAGAAATCTTATCATTAAAGCAGGGTTTTAAATAAAGTTTGATTATACTACAGTGAACTTATTTTTCATAGTGAGAAAAAAAAAGCACATTCAGAAGCTAGCCAGGCACAGTTAGGCTTATTAGACATAAACAATCTCACAGAATATCAACCTCAGTCAAGGTTACTCTGCAACAATGATAAAATGAGACAAACCAAGGCCGTTTCATAATTTGTCTAAGCAGAGACAAACATAAGGTCACAATACAACCCCAAAAATATCAAACATCCCTCTTTTTTGCTAAATGAGTGAATGCTACTTCTTTACCCAAGAAAACCACTGCTTCTTTTGATCTTCCCCCAAATCACCAAACCAAGTCCCAAATTCTGTTATAGGCTCTTTCAAGCGCACTTGCATAGAGCAGCTTCATGGTTGCCCATGGTGTGAATTCTCCTTTGATGCAAGTAATAACCCCAACTTATCCAATTACAAGTGTATTCATGGGGTCTTTAGCCGAAGGGCATAGAAAAACAAAAAAAAATTAAATACAAATACTCTCAAGTCTTAATTATATAATAATACTATCCTACACATCAATACCTCTCTAGCTACTGGGGGAAAATAACGTTAAAGGTTTAACCACCCCCATTTACTTAGAAAATAGCTTCATGTAGTCAGCACAGTTTTCAGTTACAGAAAATGGCATAAATCTAGCCATCTTTTCTTTTTGATTAAGAGCCAAAGTGTGTTTTAAACTAAAGATTCAAATTCTTCTATGGGATATAATCATCTTTCTGTATAAAGTAGCCTTTCTATTGGTATTTGCTAGACCGTATGTACCATTTTTTAAAAATGACATTATTCCACATTGACCAATAAAACAAAATTAGAAGATTAGTGTTTGTAAAATTCAACTGTACATGATTCACTGGAAAACTCCATTAATTTGCATAAAATAAGCAGTACAAGTACAGATGTACATAAAAATTTGAAGAAGTTTAAAAATGGATAAATTCTTCACATCATAAACACATTTTCTAAAAATTGCCATCACATTTACATAAAGGAAAATCTTACTCACGCTTCATTAAGGGGTACAAAAATAAAATCCTTTTCAAAAATATCTACATGCCGGGTCCATGTTTTTACTCTCCCATGTCTCTTTTGCTGTATTCTGTAAGATAAGAGATATAGTATTACGCTTTAAAATGTTCCTAGTGCTTCAGCTTATATGCAAAAATTTTAAAATTATGAAGATTAAGAGGTTAACAGCTCAAAGAGCTGTATAAGATGACTTAACAAGTTGAGGAAAGAAAACAGAACATCTGAGATGGAGCCAGCAAAGTGTGAAACTGCCATCACTGAACCAGAAAGAATGAGATATTTAATTCCTGCTACTACATACTAGGGTAGACCAGTGCTACTATTTTTATTATGCAGAACTGGCAAGAGCAACCATATTGAGAAGCAAATCAGACCATAACCTATGATAACTGAGGAGAAGAAAGAAGAAAGGTGAGCATTATCATACAGTAGATGAAGTAGGATACACTATGATCATTGGTCAAAACCAATCACTGTCATCAACTTTAAGATGCAAAATGTAATCACTGAAATAGTAGAAAACACTGTTTATATTTTGCACAGCAGCCATCAATTCAAGACATTTAACAGCACTTATGACAAAACTGCCTCAACTCTGTGGTTGTATCTTTTGACCAATTACAAGAAAGTATTAGAACTGGATGCAATCACTATATAGAGAGGAATTATAAACAAAAGTACTCAAGCCTAATATGTACAATAGTATTTCCTTAACTTGTCTGAGAAGAATCATCCAAAGAACTTATTAAAAGTACAGATTCACAGGTTCCTTTCTTAGATAACATGGATGGATCATCTAGGGTAAAGCAGAGCAATCTGTATTTAACAAGTATCTAAGCAATTTTTAAAAAACTATCAGGCATATTGGGAACATACTGATTTAGATATCACACCTAAAACTTTTTGAATTCTAAGTATTCTTGAGGCTTCAGAAAATTGTGGATATTGATCTATCCACGATTCAATATTATATTGATTTTGCTAACTGGTAAATAATGTTGCCTCAATATGAATAAGAGATTTTTTACTAAGTTAAATTTGAGTGACTTACTAAATCTGTTAAATAATTTGAAAGATCATGACTTACGATAGATTAGTTGTTTCATGAATATTTCTCCTCTCTCTCTGATTAAGGCGTTTATAGAAAAAAGAACTGAATATATGAATTCGATCAGCTTCTTCTTTCTTCAGTTTTTCAAGCACCAAATATCTATTTTATAAAAAATAATTCCAATATATGAATTTAAGTTTACAACATACTAAAAGTCAAGCAGTGATTAAATATCTATTAAGCCATCATCAATCTCTATTCCTTATAACTGAAAGAAGTTATTAGCCAAGTTCACTTCATATTCTAGACAGCAACTACCAGATTATTCTCAAGTAATGAAAAATGGCATTTGAGAGTAAAACTATGATTACAAAGTTCTAATATTTTAAAACAAGGGCACACTCACAAATGTTCATAGAAACATTTGTAGTAGCCATAAAGTGGGAATGCCAGAAATGCTCATCAAACTAATGAATGGAAAAATAAAATATAACCATACAATGGAATATATTGTTCAGCAATAAGAAATTAAGTACTGACACATGCTGTAACATAGGTGAACCTTGGAAACATTATGTTAAGTGAAAGAAGCTATTTACAAAGGAACATATACTATGATTCCATGTATATGAAATGTTCAGACTATACAAATCCATAGAGACGGAGAAGAAATGAGTAATTGCCTAAAGCTGAGAGTGAGGTCAGAAGGAAATGGGAGTCACTGCTAATGGATACTGGGGTTCTTTTGCAGGATAAAAATATTCTAATATTGACTGTGGTGATGGTTGCATAACCGTCTGAATATATTAAAACCACTTTAAATGGGTGAATTGTATGGTATGTGCATTAAATCTCAATAAAGCTATTATCTCATGTGCTGTTTATATTAAACAGTTCAGTTAATAAACCATGAAGACCCAGCCATATATTACTTTTTATAAAAACAGAAAAGAAATAGAAAGAACCAATACAATGGTGAGGTTATAACAATGACTTTAAAGTGATATTACATTAGTTCTAATTTTTCCTTGCTTTAGTTTTTTTCCTTAAGATCTATAACAAAACAAAGCAAGAGTTCCTTTATATCACAAAGGAAAATTACAATATATTAAATTTAATTATGTTCCAAACTCCTTCAAAGGAGCTATGCACATTCAAGCTCATTACCACCTTCATTAAAATGAGGATAGTCTGAAAGCCTCCTTATATAGAAATAGCAAATGTCCCAGAGGGCACACCATGAGATCTATCACTTTTATCATTATATTTGATAATTCTAAAGCTTGAGTTCTGATGAAAAGGACCTAACTACTTACTGCTTTAGGGAAACTCAGGGTACCCCCCACAAAAGAAATTATAAGACAATGAATCAGCTCATAACACAATTTAAATCAATCACTAAATTCTACAATATGCTCAAAACAGAGCATGTAGTAAACAAACTAGATTTGAGCTTAGGGGCCATATCATAATGAGTGAACCATGTACTTTTATTCGCTCAAAATACAAAGTCTACTTTGTAAAACTAAATTGAATAAACAAAGGAATAATTCAACTTTAAAAAAAGTTATTTGTGATTTAAGAAAACGGACTCTCAATTTCACATGTAAATAAATCCATGCCTTTTAAAATAACTAGTTTTGTCTTTGTGATCTGACTTATATCCATAAGTATTTGTGACTATGTATAGTTCTGTTTTTATGTATATTTTAGAACTATTCATTAGAACAGCCACATCTCTTATTTTAGAATTAAAGTGAAAATTCAAGTTTATTACAAAAATCTTATAGGAATCTCTCCCATTGGGTACATTTTTTCTTTTAGTAAATAAATCATTTAAATATTGAATGTCATGGTGTAGCTGTTCACTTGGTATTTCATAAAGTGGACAATCTAACAATCAAATCATGAATGCTTTAATTATAGGATGAAGTTGAAAGATGATTTTGAAAGTAATTTTTATTAAAGTAATTCTATTCTTCTCTGCATTTTCTTAACATTCCCTAGATGCAATGCCCTTCTACTTCTTATAATATTGGCAAACTTTGTTTAAAAATTTGTTTCTAACTTGCAGAGTTAGAAATGGAAAAGAATGAGCAACTCTGGTAGCAGCCATTAACTTATTTTAATAGTGAAGTTAAAAAAAAGTTTCCTTTTTAAAATTTATTTCTAAGAATAAAACAAACATCAAACAAACATAAACATGGGCGTTTCTTTAAATTAAAAATTTTGTTAGGTTTTCATTTTTATTTGGATACTGATTTGCATCAAAAAAGGCAGAACTTGTAGATAATTAAGTTTATATGAAATTTGAGATTTGTTTTAAAGTGTAACTCTAAAATATCAAGGAGCCTCCTGAAAATACAAAGAATTTCAAGAGTATAAACAAATAACTATAGACTATTACTGTAATGTAAAAATTATAGATTATTTAAGTACGAAATGGAAGAAACTAAAATATAAACAAAATATAGGAATTCAACTAATTTTTTAGAACCACCTATATGCTTTCAACGAAAAACTTTTTAAATAGAGATACTTAAATAGGTTAAAAGTAAAGAGGTGAAGAAATATATACCATGCAAACAAATTAAAAGAAAGCTGGAATAACTATACTCATTTTGAACAAAGTAGGTTTGAGAACAAGGAAGATTATCAAGGATAAAGAAGGACATTACATAATGATAAAGGGGTCAATTCTCCAGGAAGGCATAAACATGTATGTGTTCTAACAACAGAACTTCAAATTACATAAAGCAAAAACTGATAGACCTAAAAGGAGAAATAGACAAATCCATAATTACAGTTGGAGATCAACCACCTTCTCAATAAGTGAAACAATAAGTATGTGGAAAATTAATTAAGGACATAGGATGACCTGAATACACCAACAAACAACTTGACTTAATTGACATTCACAGAACAACACTTCATCCAACAACAGTTGTGTATATTCACTTAAGACTTTTCAATGGCTTGATTTGTTAAATTAGTATACATTAGGATTAAGAGATAATATCTTTTTGTTAAAAATTATAGAAAAAAATACATAGCAACCTTTGCAATCTTAACCATTTTTAAGTGTACAGTTTGGTAGTGTTAAGTATATTCACACTGTTGTGAAACCATCTCCAGAACTTCACATCTTGTAAAACTAAAACTTTAATCCATTACATAACAATTCCCTTTCCCCTGCCCTCAGCCCCTGGTAACCATCATTTACTTTATTTTTCTGTGAATTTGTCTACTTTAGTTATCTAAGTAGAACCACACACAGTATTTGCCTTTTTGTGACGGGTTTATTTCACTTTGCATGTCTTCCAAATTCATCCATGTTGTAGCATGTAACAGGCTTCTGTCCTTCTTAAGGAAGATTAATATTTGTATTGTACGTGTGTACCACATTTTATTTATCCGCTCATCTACCAATGGTCAATTTGGGTTGCTTCCACCTCGTGACTATTTTAAATAGTACTACTATGAACATAGGTGTGCAGGTATCTAAGAACCTACTTTCAATTCTTTTGGATATATACCCAGAAATGAGATTGCTAGATCATATGGCAGTTCTATTTTTAATTTTTTGAGGAACCACCATGATGTTTTCTACATTGGCTATGCCATTTTACATTCCCGCCAGCAGTACACAGGGTGTCATTTGTTCACATTCTTGCCAACACGTTATTTTTCTGTTTTGGGTTGTTTGTAAATAGCAGCCATCCTAATGGGTATAAGGTGATACTCATTTTGGTTTTGATTTGTATTTCTCTGTTGATTAATAATATCGAAGATCTTTTCACATGTTTACTGGCCATTTGTATGAGATGACATCTTTTGATTTAGTTATCAAAAACTTTGAACTTGTCCTTGAATTTGTTAGGTCTCAAAAGGGTCTACGTCTGCAAAATTAGGCATTTACAACCTAGGGCAGTTTCTCTTGCCAGCAAATCTATGACATATTTATAATTTACTGAAACATATTCCATTACTATTAACTCTTCAAAAAATATATATATATTGCCTCGGAAAACAGGGTATAATTAACATATATAGGAATATATCCCTGATGGAAAAGAGATCATATTGGTTGATGATGTTGAATTCTTCATCCTTGTTGATTTAGTTGTTCTATCAATTACTGAGAGAGGGGAATTGATGTCTCCAGCTATGTTTTTGCATTTTTCTGTTTCTACTTTTAGATCAGCTTTTGTGTTACATATTTTGTACCTTTGTTGTATGGCATACCCATTTAGGACTGCTAAGTCTTCTTGGTGGATCATCCCTTTATCACTATCTAATGTCCCTTTTCAAACCTGGCAATTGTCTTTGCTCTCAAAAGTTTACTTTATCTGATATTAATACTTTATCTGATATTAATGCTTCCTTTTAATATTTGCATGCTACATCTTGTTCCATCCTTTTCCTTTCAACTTAACATATATCTTTATCTTTGAAGAGAGTTTTTCGTAGATAGGACATAGTTGGGTTATACTGTATAATCTGCTCTGTCAACAAGTTTCATGTGTTCATAACTGTTCATCAAAAAAGTTTATAATAGATGCTTTAAAATCTATCAGATAATTCTAATATCACTGTCACCTCGATGTTGACTGTCTACTGTCTTTTCTCATTCGGTTTGAAATCTCTGTGGTTCTTGGTGAAGCGAGCAATTTTAAATTGAAATTCGAATATTCTGAGTATTTTAAGATTCTGTTTTAGTGGGCTTTCCTTGACACCACACTCCAGTGGGTGAAGTGAATGCCATCTCATTACTGCTAGGTAGGGGTGGAGGTTTATGTTCTCTATTAGGCTACCATCAATAAGGAGGGAGGGGCTCCATATTACTGATGGATAGGGGTGGAAGGCTCCCCACTAAGCCTTCACTGATAGTACCTCCACCAGATTGGGAGAGGGAAGGGTACCTCATTATACCCCAGGGACCAGGGTCAAGTCTGGCTCTATATTAGATTAGGGTCACTATAACCTCAAAGTTATTCTGAGTCCTTATTTGCTTTGACCTTTGCTGTACTGATACCACCTCCTTCACCTCCTTTCAATTTTATGACATCACTTTCTCTGGATTTTTCTTCATATCTCTCAAATACCTTCCAAATTTATTCATGGGAGTCTGTCTATCAAAATCTACTCTACTGGTTCTGTCCTTATAGCTCTTTTTCTCATTCTGTATCCCTACCTAAACAATTTCATGAATTTTCATAACTACACTACTACTTGCAAAGTAAAGCCTTTTAAGTCTGTATGTCTCCAGGCCAGAACTCAACTAACCTCCAGAACCATATATTCAACTGTCCACTTTGTTGTATCAGATGTCTAAAAGAGATGTCTTCCTCCTCGGCCTAAACCTATTCTGCTTTTGCATTCATTGTTTTGGCTAGTGGCAAAATCATTTAGCAGGTCTCACTAGTCAGAAAACTAGGAGTTATTTGGCACCTATTTCTCTCCTTAATATCCATTCAATCGTGCCTGGAGTCCTGCTAAACAATTCTACCTCTTAAAACATTTCATTATTTCCTCTTCACTCCAACTAAAATGCCTTAATTAGGCTTCTTTTATCATCTTAATTAAATTTCCTTAAAGCATCTCTCATCTAGACATCTGCAATAAACATGCTTGTCAAAATGATCTTAAGGAAACTCAATTATGATATCATTTCTCTGATCAAAACCTATCAATTTTTATAAGTGTTTTCTTTCCCCAAACAGTGGGTTGCAACCATTCGTAGGTTATAAAATCACTCAGCAGCTTTCAATAATCAGATTTTTTAATTGTTTTGTTTTATGAAATACATCTGAATAAACCAGATAATATTGGAGAGCACTAGCCACATTGATACTTAGGTTGTTTTGTTTCATATACACGCCCATTTTATATCATCAGTAAACACATATAAATTTATACATGTATAAACACAGTATACATACATGTATATGCATGTGTATACTGAATCATGGTGTAAGTTCTTACAGGAAAGCTTCTTGGTCCCTCATACTTCCAACCCTCAAAGAGAATGAAGCCTTCTTTTACTGCTGTATCTGTCAATGCTTTAATCCCATATTTGTGTTTCCTACCACACCATAAACTTCTACCATGGTACTTGGCACATAGCTGGTACTTGCTGAACATTCACTGAAGAAAATGAGTGAAATCATACTTTTGTGCTTACTCAACAAATTATTACCTAACCTAGGCCCATAATTTTTTAAAGGCTTAACAACATTAACACTTAACACTATTAACAACATAAGCTATCATTGAAGAACACTTTGAATGCCAGGTATTTTTCCTAGTGCTTAACATGTATTATCTTATTTAATCCTTACCACCCTTTTAGATTTTATTATTCTCCCCATTTTTAAAATGAGGAAACACAGGTAGAGACATTAAATAACTCCGCAAATATCACAAAATAAGTGGCAGTGACTAAATTCAAAACTCAAAAAGTTTTGACTCTAGAAAACAAAGATATACATTATAGAATGTTAAAGACTTGCTAAAAGGTTAGTAGAAAATTAACTTACTTCAAATAAAAATCTATAATAACATCATTTAAAAATTCTCCTTCACTTAGACAGTGCAGGTCCTCATTAGTAACGGAGATGCCTCCCTTAGCTGGAGGTGGTGGATATACTATCAATCTGTAACAAAATTTTTTAAAAAAGCAAATGATCAAATATATGTGTATGTATATAATTAAAATGAATTAAAATAGAGAAGAAATTTAAAGGTGTTGCAAATGTAAAGGAATTCTCTCACTTTTCTACAGGGCCCATGAAGATAGTGTGACTCTCTCCAGTTTCTTCCTCATCATCAAAAAACTGGAATTCTTGTTTGTTTTTAAGTTGTATTTTAGATTCAAGGGGCACCTGGAAAAGAAAATTAAATGATCGATTCACAAAGTAAATTGGAAATTTTTTAAATAAAAAGAGCAAGCACAAGGCAAGAATGCTTTTAAAAAGTATTAAAATATGAATCTAAAAAGTATGCATTTTTAAAAATTAAAAATAAGAAACAAGAAAAACCAGGGTCCACCATCCCTTTTTTAAAATCTGTTAATTTATAGTGCAGTGATGTTCTTCTAATTTTTGTAACAATCTTGTTTTCTGGTATTTTGTCTCTCTAAGATCTCCACTATCGGTATTAAATTAGATTGTTAGTAAAGTCCAAAGAATGGATATAATATTTTTCTTCCTTCTAGCAGTGGAGGCCTACCTAAGTTCTGTGGCTAGGCAGTCCATAGGATATAGGAGCAGAGGCTCAGGGAACACAGTTCAATGAGCTTCAGTACTCCAGTTAAAAAGTCCTTAAAAGAAGAGCCTTCCCTTGAAATCTGAGCCCATCGCAGCTGGCTTGTGATTCCCTTCCTTCTTCTATTCTTTTCCTCATCCCACTAGCTGTGTGGATAGCTCTTGTCCGGTGAGGCCTTGCTCAACTTTACTAAGATTGTGCCTTGAATAACACTATCTCCAAGTGTGTAGCTGAGTTGAAAGATTTTAACTGTTCCCAATAAAGTCAGCACAATTCAGTTGCTGTAGTAGGGGACAAATTTAGAGCATTTAAGTTATATTTGTATTATTGACTTTGTACTATGTGTTACAATAGTACTGTGGTCTTTGGTTCAGGCGGATTCAGAGTTACCTACTGCATTAGTTATTCTAGAATTGGATAAACATATCGAGAGTCAGGTCAAATGCTAAGTGTCCTTCACTTCCCAAGTTTTCAACCATGTATGTACATGTTACATGTTACATATAAATGTACACCAGGGACCAAAATTCTTTTAATTTGTATTGAAGCCAATGGCATCACTGGGAACCACTAGCAAATTTAAGAAACAGAGTAATAACAGATTTGAATGTAGCAGTGTATATATATATATATATATATATATATATATATATATATATATATATACACACACACGTATGTTGAGAGTTAGGCAAAAAAGAAAAGATGAGAGAAAAAGAACAGGAAATGAAAAAGTAAAGACAAGAAGAGAGTACGCAAAGGAACTAAAAATGCTTCTGAGACCTGTACCAAGTACAATTTGTGTCACAAATCATCTACCCAAAATGAGCAATATTATAATGAAATATATTTCTTTAAAGCTACACATTAAGATTACATTTTAAAAATTAAAAAATATAATTACATTTTTAGTTTTGTTTTCTTTTTGCATACAACTTCCTTTAATGCTCTCTTCATAGGTTCTTGTACAGGCAACAAGTCTGCTATTGGCTTCTTCAAAGGGAATTTTTGCAAAAAAATTAGGCACATTATTCTTTATACCAATGTCAGTAATGATACTTTCAAACACCATATTTGCTTGAGGATCGAGGCCATTTTGAAAAATTAAAATTATATATTGTTCTTCCGAATCTGAAAAGAAATCAATAAAAATACAAGTCTAATAGAAAATGAGTAAATAAGGAGATATTAGAAAAAGAATAACAACTAGTTATTCCAAGAATATCACTAGAATTCCTAGTGGTATCAATGTTCAAAACAATTTCATATTTTTTGTATACGCACTGTATGTTTGGCATATGAAATATGAAATAAAGACAAGTGACAGTGTTAACTCACAATGTCACCTGAGTTATTAAGAGAAAATAACCAGGATACATTATTCTAGAAGCAGCTCAAGAACAAATCTATTCATGGGTGTAACTAATTTACTTCACCTAGTAGGATCCACATATATTTATAGTTTTAAATATATATCAATTTTTTTGTCAAATGAATAAGCAATTGTCAAGTGAATTGGTCTATCTGGAAAGAATTTAATTGCAAAGTTGTTATTCATTAATGTGTCGACTCTTGCAGCTTTACTAGTATTTATCATTTATTCACTATTAAGGTGAAGCAGAAATTACTGCTGAAAATTATTTTATAACTAGCCGTGCTATGCCATAAATGCTAGAGGTGAAGAGAAACTAAAGAAACATATCATTGATTACAGAGATGAAGATACATCCTATGAACTTGCAAACTTCCTATTCAGGCTAAATTCAAAGGATTCCAGACATATATGGTTAATTTACACTTAGCACCTATCAGTGTATCAAAAAATTCATTTTACTTAGATAATACAGTGGTAAAATTAAGAGTGCAGACCTTTTGAGTTTTAATCATTCTGAAAACTTTCTAAATGGGCAAACCTGGGTTTTATCTTCAGACCTCCCACTTTCTGTGGGCTTTTACTCATCTGTAAAATGGGAGAAGTAATATCTATCTTATATAAGGTCCCTGGTAAGGATTGTAGATAATGTATATCTAAGTAATCTGTCAAAGTGCACTCACATTCTGCTATTCAATGAATTGTGTGTATTATTATAATCTGTTCTACATAACTTACTTGTGAACTTATTTGCTCCTTTACAATCACTCCAAACGTTATCCTCCATATTCATTTGCAGTTGCCTGCTCAGCTTTTGATAAACTGCTGGTATCGTCTGAAGAAACACTACGGGTAATTTTCGGACATTACACCATTCACATTTAGTTAGATCAGAGGTATTTAAAGTAATCCCTACAGGATCATTTTCTGGTTCTAGAGGAAAACAAATGGAAACAGAAAAGGAATCAATTCTTAAAAGGGCAAAATCATAAATAGAGGAAATAGTGAGAATATAGAAGTTTAAAGTTAAACACATTATGTTCTATAAATCGTAACTCTAGTGAGAAATGAAGAAAAATCTTTATTACTATCTTAAAGAAGCTTCTACATTTTTTTTCAAATGAAAAGAGGGTTCTCTAATGAAGTATACTTCCAAAATTAAAGATAGGTTTTGTGATGTTACAGAATGAATTTATACTAGTAAGATAAATGCCCTTTGTTAAGAACATACGTGTAATAACTAATCATCTTAATGAATTCTATAACTATCATTTAATCTTTTATTCCTATAGTGTCTTAGTGTAAACAAAGCTTTAGTGAGTAAAAGGACATATAATAGCTTACCTTCTAGCTGTATCTTGATAAAATCTAAACAAAACTAAAAAATAAGACAAATTAATGCCAATCTAGACTTATGAAGATTTTAATACAAACACCCTAAAAGACATATTATTTGGGACTTAGACTACAGAGGGCAGAAAGACTGAACAATCGACTATGTACTTAAATATAAAATGAGATATACCCCCTCTCTTCCAAATTATCTCTCAGAAAGATAGGCTAGGCTTCATCTTTTTTATTCAAGTACTGAGAACACTCTTACACTATTGATTTCTCATAACTTCAAAGAGAAGTTGACAGAATATTACAATAAATACTTGCATACTCTCACCTAGATTCACTAATTATTAATATCTTGTCACACCTACTCCATCATTCTTTCTGTGTATACAGTCATTTCTCTTTTGCTAAATCAGTGAAAAGCAGGAAGATCATTACCACATCTAAGAAAATCAAAATTAACTTCATTCAACATACAGTTCATACTCAAATTTCCCCAATTGCTCAAAATTGTCCTTTACTGCTGTCTTGACTTTTCCCCAACCCATGATTCTGTCAGCATTGCATTAGTCTCTTGTCTACTCCCATCTAGACCAGAAACCTCCCTCTGTTCTTCATTCATGGCCTTTGAAAAATCTAAGCTAGGTTCTGTAAAATGTACATTTTGGACTTATGTTTCCTCATTTTTAAATTCAGGACACACATTTCCAGCAAATACAGCACTTAGGTGATGTTTAACTCCCACTACATCACATTTGAAGGCACATGATGTCAAGCTGTCTCTATTGATACAAGCTTAATCACTAGGTGAAGGCAGTGTGTCAAGTCTTTCCACTGTAAAGATATATTTTTCCCTTTGTAATTAAGTGGTAATCTGTGGAGAGAGACTTGAAAGCTTGTTTCCTAGTAACCTTTGGCTCAATGATTTTTAATATCTATGGAAGATCTTGCCTAAATTAGTTATTATTGGTGGTTTATAAAAAGATGATTTTCTCAACTATTTAATATGGTGAAGACATATTAAGCCTGATACAATCTAAATTAATAATCATTTTGCATATTTACATAAACCAATCAAAAAAGGAGGCAAGAACTTCAAAATGCACTAAAAAATAAATGGGGTAAATATATAGAAGGATGACTAGATACATGAAAAGCAAATTTAGTAAAATGCTAATGACAAAAATCTAGTTGGGAGTTTTACTGGTGTTCACTATGAAATTCTTCAACTCTCTGTTTGAAAATTCACAATGTAAAAAAAAAGCCAAAGAAATAATAAATAAATTTAGTAATTACAACTGCAAAGTCTAGAATATCAATAACCATACCTTCTAAAGATTGTGTTTAAAAGTAATACATTAATTGGTTTCACTGGAAACTAACACATTAATTGGAAACATCAAGAAAGGATACTTGCAGCTTGGGAAACATTCCAACAAACAAAGCTAAAATTATATCCTTTAAAACAGTATGTTAGATAATTCAAAAAGTAGTAACAAGGATGACAAAAATACTAATGTGAAAGTATTTGAATAAAATTGTTGCATGAGATACAGAAATAGAAACATGTCTAAATATCTGTCATTTAAAAATGTGTAACTAAATCCCACACAAATATTAATTAATACACGGTATTCCTGATAATGTAAGTCATTTCCCCATTTAAAAGTATTTACTTTTAGATAAAACTGGCACTTCTAGACAATGCCAATTCTAACAGTGAGTGAATTTAAAATAACTAAATTACCTAATAATGCCTGACATTTGATAAAATATTCAAAACAGTAAAATATTTAAAATCTGTTTCTCAGATTAATAACGACATGGCAGATAAATACTTTCACTACAAAACATAAGGATGTTTAAAAAGGAAATGTCAAATCATCTTTTTGATACGCTATCAGAAGAATTTACAGATCTATTATACTTCAAAGAATGTTCTTTAGGAAAATCCCATGGTACAAGGAAGGTTAATAACACGGGCTGCAAACTTTCACATTATAAGTACAACTTTTTGGCTGAAACATTTCATTTAGCATTTTAATTTTAAAAAATGTGTATTAACACATTTTACATTACATATACTGCCTTTTCTTAAAGTAAATTCACAAAGTTAGTGTTGCTTCACCAGATCATATATATGCTTGTATCTTTCATGTAAAAAAAAAAAAAGCATTCAAATTTTAATGTAGTCCTTGCCCGATAGCCTCGAGACTAAAGATGTAACTTACAACTAAATGTCTAACTTATCAGCAAAGCCTTAATTATCACACCAAAGAGTTCTGAATAATGGTGTTAATGGGGGGAAAAGCCATAAAACCTATAGGGTACTCCTGGAAATTTCCAAGATAAAGTGACACAGAATGGCATTTTTTTTAACTGACAGTAATCAGGAAAGATAATCTGTACCCTGAAGGCTTATAACAAAACAGAAGTTTCATAAATCCCTGACAACCTCAATATACATTACTATGTTATTGGGTAATAATGGACAGTCTATATATAATTTGCTTTAAATCTGGAGTACTTATTTTTCTAGTTTTTAAATCATAAGAAGCTAGTTTTTCAATGGTAAAGAATAAAAATGCTGATTTCCCATATAGCTTTGCTCTCATAAGAAATCAGTCCACGTTTTATTTTCTCCTATGAACTAACTATAAAGTTTTTCCTTTTGACTATATTTATCCTAGATCCATGAATCCCAGAAAATAGCTATTTACCATAATTTAAATAATAAAGTTACCTTTTAACTTTCCTAATGTGATACAATATGTTTTCCTAAAGATACTGCTTTATGTGTAAAGAACAATACTAGAAGATAGAATTTGAAAGAAACAAGTGGAGGCAGATAGTCAAGGACACCAAGTTAGGGAATTAAAAAATAAAGAATTACAAAGTAAGTTCAGAGATGTAGGAAGATTAATTTACCAATAATGTATAGAATACATTAGAAAGAAGAAAAATAATGGCTAAAGAAGGCTGGTTAAGGAGATTACATTAAAATTTCAAATAGCAAATGCATATTTGAATTGGATTGGTGGTAGGAGAATAAGGTATGACAGGTAAAATGAAATGACTGTAGAAAACCCTTTGGGTTTTGTGGAAGCTAAACCAATCCTGTGCCTATTGGATGGCACTGTAGTCCAGTAATTTATTTCTAGGAGTCTTGGAGCTGCAAGACATTGTCCTGCAGAATCCGAAGCTTTTGGATCCTTTTTTATCTCATTATATTGTTTAAAATACTCTTCATGCATTGAACTGGCATGAGAATAAAACAGTAATATATTGGATGGTTTTCTTACTCAGTGAAAATACTATCTTTCTAAGCTAATGAATATGTTATTATCTTGAACATTATATTATTAAACTTTTACCCAGATTTTTATAGTGAGGAGCCATTTATAATTGTTCATATACTCTTAAAACAATGTGAAACCATAAAAGTTTTAATATTCTATTAAATTAAGTATTTTAATTTACAAATTTTAAAGTATTACATATTAGCCTTAGCCACAGAATTTGAATCTTATAATTGGTACAGTGAGCATTTAAAGATGTACTTACAATTACAGGTTCTATTAACAGCCGAAAGAGTGTTCCTACTCGTATACTTCGGCAGTTTAAAATGACACTGTCAAAGGAACTTTGGCAGCCTAAAGACACAGGATCAGCTAAAGTTTCTTGAGAAATCATTTTGCGACGTTTTAGAGGTGTGTTGATAATAGAATTACCAAACTGGGAAAAAAAAAAAAAAAGAAAATTTTCACTTAAGTTACTAAAACAAGGCTGCTAAGATATGCAAATAAGATCTAATATGAGAAATGTAATTATAAAAACATAAGATTAATTTTATTTCAAGAGTGTTAAAGAAACAATTTTATTTTATATAATAGTAAACCCTTTCAATTTTATATAGTTATACTTTATATCTAGTTATTATCCTGAAATTCAAGTAATAGCATAGCAGTGATAAGTGGTACTCTGGGAGTCAGACTGCTTGGATTCAAATCACAGCTATACCAACTTTTAATGATCTGATTTTGTAAACTTAATAACTCCTTAAATTTTAGTTTCCTAAATTGTAAAATATAAATATCTACTCAACCGAGCTAATGCATATAAGCAGCTTAGTACAGTGCTTCATGCAAAGTAAAATACTGGATAAAAAGTTAGGTAGTAATAGTGGTAGTGGTTGTAGTACTTGGATTAAACCATTAATTCTTTAGAGAACAGGTAATTTAGGGGAATGGTTATCTGTATTACAAAAGGATGCTTCTTTATAGATTTAAAAATTTTAAACTACTTGACTTGTTAAAATTTGTCACTTCAAAATGCAAATTAACCATAATATAAAATATTTTATAAGTATTTAAAAGTAATTAAAGTTATTATGTTAAAAACTTTATTATCATCACAAGAATAAAATATCGTTTTGATAAAAAATCAAGAGGAAACAATGTCTAATGCATAGAGAGAGGTGCTATTCTCATTACACCTGTAAAGACATCTCTGTGATCTATGTCACAGGAAAAAATGTGTATTAAAACAAATGTTATATGCACATATATTTATTCCTGTAAACTGCTCTTTCAGGCTTATTAACAGATTTATCATGAATATTTTCCCAATTTATAAATAGAAACGTATCAGTGAGGTTTGAAAACATTTTTTAGCTTTTAGAATTCTTTCATCAAATGAGACATTATTTAAGCTCAATGATAAGATAGATAATTTAAGAGCTGCTCCAGCTGAATCTGTAGTAGAGGGACTGAGTCTAGAACTGGGTGGTCCACATCCTCCCAAAGAGCCTCTAAAAGATCTCTGAGAAACGCTAATTTTGCAGTGTGCCCGTCTGAAAACTGCTTACCCACAAATTCCATCATATAGAAAACCATTATTTATTTAACTGAATTGTACTATGCTGGACATCTGAGTTCTTTCTGACCCTTTCCCATGACACACTTTTCCAAGAAGCATTTTGGCAGCTAAATCCTGGTATATATACTTACTGCCAAATTGCCCTCCAGCATAGTTATTAAATGGAATGCCCAATATTCCATTTCTCCAAACGACAACACAAATGAGATGCTATTATAAAGATTTTCAGCAATATGACCATTAACAAAATGTGTTTCATTTTAATTTCATTTTCGGTACTTTACTACTTTCGGTACTTAACTAATTTCATTTTCGGTACTTTACTACTTTTTTTGAACTCTATTCATTTCCATTATTCATTTTCCTATGGTTTACTTTTATTTCTTGATTTTTAGGAAATTAAAAATATATAAAGGACTAACTCACACTCTCACATAGTATATTATTTTTTCTCCACTTGCATTACTTATCAAATTATGATGTTTTGGTAAAATATTCTCTAACTTTTTAATTAATCAAATATATTCATCTCTTCATTTACTATTTTTGCTTGTGCTGAAATGTTTAGAAAAGTATCCTTCAAGACTGTATTAAAAATATTAATCCATATTTTTCTATTATTCTTATAGTTGCCTATTTTTCCATTTTTTCTCATTCCCATCTTAACGAAGTATTTATGTTTCCATATTTTAATCTATACTCTTATAATCCCTGACATACACATGAGTACAAATAGTTTTTACAGGTTTTATGTTTTAAAAATGTTCTTTTTACAAAAATAAGAAAATATGCACATTTTTCTGCATCTTGGTACTCCCCCTCAACCATACTGTGTACAAATCCTTGTCATTGATATAGCTCTAATTTTTATTGTCAGTAGCTACATAATAGTCCATGGTGTGGCTATGCCACAATTTCTTCATTCATTTACATACAATGGGCAATCATTTTGTTTACAGTTGTTTGCCAACAACAGGTTTATATATACAGACTTACACACTGGAGGGAGAGAAAACGAATTATTTGGTCATTCAGTACACATTTAAAAATTTTTAATAGATATTTTTGCACTACTTTCCCAAAGGTCATAACAACTTCCTTTTCCATCAGCAAACTACACAAGTACTCTTTCTCTCAAATTCTTGCCAGTAGTACATAGTAATTGATTTAGTATTAATTTTGAAAGTCTGTGAAGTATACGGATAGATTTCATTTTCCTTAATTTGCACTTTCTAATTTGCACTTTTCAGGTGGCAATTTATTATCTAAATTTTCTTCTCTTTTTGTCTGTTCTTCATTTCCATTTTCTTTTTTCATCAAACTTTTAATGGAGTTTTTAGTCTACTACAGATATTAACAAGTGTATGTCATCTCCGTTATAAATATTTCTTTCTAGATCTACTGTGTCTATCTATTGACATAATTTTTGTTCTTTATCATCTGAATGCTTTGAAATTTTTATAGTAAAATATAATATAGTAAAACATCAGTATAGCTAAATATACTCCAGTTAAAATGACTTCTCCATGTCCCCAAATTATTCAAGTAAACTTGTTTATACTTACATTTTGCTGTAAGGTTGACATCATTTCTTCTTGCTGAATATTTACACTTTAAGCCTTCAATTTAATTAAAATTTATTTTTGTAAATTTTAATTCTCTTCCAAATCATCTTCCAAGTAGTATCTTAAGCCCCACTTAATAAATAATTCATCTTTTTCTCCTACTGACACTGCCAAATTATCCTCCAAACAAATATTTACATTCCAAAGGAGAGACATAATCTGAATAAACATCAATAAATGTAAACAGTACCTGGTCTTTCATTCTTGCTTTTCGTGGCAACACAACTGTATTTAACTCTGAATCTGCTGGAATACTTCTTATTTCATGCTCTACCCTACAAGTATTTTCATTTAGTGCTGCTTCTACTTTTCCAGTGGATGGTGCTGGGGAAGAACATGCTGAATCAGCAGGTTGAGGAGATATGCTCTCTCTTTTGTTAGTCCTGTCATTGTCATCATCATCATCACTAGACAAAATGACTATTAAAAAAAAATGTTAATTACTGCATGTATTTTATTTCTGGCAGTTAAAAATGTAAATATATTATCAAAATAGGAAATATATCAAATTTGCTTTGGATCACCTCCAGATCTGAGATTAATAAAAACAAATGAAGGTATAATTCACTCTATCTGATGAAAAGTTAAATTTAGAAAACAATTAAAAATAAAGAAAGCATAAGAACAGGCATCTTTTTATTGTCAATATACAAATATGAAATTAATTCTATAGTCTATCACCATCACCCACATAGAAACATATACAAGTTACAGCAAAAATTAAATGTTTATCAATAGGTCTCTTTCAAAGTTCCAAAATGCTAAGTATGAAGATAATCTGCATATAAATTGTTCTCAAAATAGCAAACATTTTAAATGTGTGTGAAACTCCATGTGACCACTGATTTTATCTCACAAAGAAAATCACAAAAATCATAATTGGTCCTTGGGAGAACTTAGACCAGTGCCTAATGCTCAATAAATTTTGTTGTGTAAATGAATGTGGCCAAGAAAAATTATAAAAGTAATCTACTCTTATACCTTTTCTCATTATTGAATCTACCAAATCCATCTCTCTATCAATATTCCCCAGAGCCACCCACACTACACTTGAGTCAAATCCTAACTCCTTCTTCTGGTTTATATACATCCATAATCTGGGCCTTGCCTACTTTTCCAACTTTATTATACTACTCCATTTTTCCTTCTCTATGTTCCAGGCACACTGGCCATTTATTCTGTTCCTCAAACACTACAAGCTTGTTCCTGTCTGGACTGCAGCTCCCCTAATGCAAATATTAGCTTACATAACACTTTCTGCTTAACTATCCAATCTACAGTAAACACATGGGCACTTGCTTATTCACATCAACTGATTAAATTTTGTTGTTTTTTGTTGTGCATGTTTATTTGCTCATTTGTCACTCCCCACTACATATAAACTATAAAAGAGCAAAGACAATGCCTCGTCCACTGTTATATTCCCAGAGACTAAAACAGTGCCTGGCACAGAAGCAGCATTCAAAAATCATCTGCTGAAAAATGCACAAACTTCTAGGAGCAATTTTCTTTTCAGTATCCCATGCATAAATGCTCAGTTAATATTTTTCAAGTAATATATGTTACATGTCCCAGACAGGCATCATCCATCCCTAGCATCACTTTCTTTTTTTGCTGTCCGGCCTCGGGAGCAAATGTTATATGTTGGATCTTTTTCAGAACTGGTACTTTATTGATAGAATACCGAACAGATCAGATTAGATGGTCTAAGCAGATTTACACATTTTTGAAAGTTAGAGTTTTGTCCACTTACTATCTGCCTCACATTTTCCTCTCTGTAAAACTAATGGTGACTATTTCAAAGGACTGCCACAAAAACATATGTAAAAGGTTTAGCACATCATCTGGTATGTGTAAGCTTGAAAAAAAGTCCAGGAACTATTTACGCTGTTTATGAAAAACCATCCAGACACTTATATTAAAAGGTAAGTGTTCTAGCTATAATTATTTTTATGGTGCTTCAAGGACATTAAAACTTCTCTATCAACTATATCAAAAACTTATTTTAAAGCCCCACTGCAACAAGTAGATTGTACTACAGTTCTTATTTTATTAACTTAAAATAAGGATTCTGCTCAATATCACCATATTTGCAAAGCAAATGGAATATGCGAAGATGATATTACATAGTTAAAAAGCTGTTCATAGCTGCTTTAATTCTACATAAAATATATTCTAATATATATCTAAGATTCTCCATCAAGATCTGCTCTGGACTGAACTGTGTCCCCTCAAAATTCATATGTTGAACCCCTAATCTCCAATGTGACTATAACTGGAGATAGGGTCTGTAAAGAAGTAGTAAAGGTTAAATAAGGTCATAAAGGTGAGGCCTTGATCTTATAGGACTGGTAACCTTATAAGAGGAGTTATCAGAGATCCTCCCTCTCCATCCACATGCAGAAGGCCATGTGAGAACACAGCAAAAAAGGTAGCCATCTACAAGCCAGAAAGAGGCCTCCTCAGACACCAACCCTGATGGCACCTTGATCTTGGACCTCCAAGCCTCTAGAACTCTTGAGAAAATAAATTTATGTTGTTTGAGCCACTCAGTCTGTGGTATCCTATTATGGCAACTTGAGTAGACTAATACAGGGTTTTTGTACTTGTATTCCAAACTTGTTCCAACAGATTATCACCCCTTATTCTGGATTCTGTTCAAAGTTAACTTATGAAAGGTACCTATTCCACCACCTATAAAATAGTACCTTCCTCACACCTGACCACTGTCAGTCTCTTTTCCCTGGACCTGCTTCTTTTTTCTACATAGAATTAATCACTACCTGAGACACTGCACATCTTATTATTTGACTATCACAACAGAATGAAAGCTTCATAATAAACTATTTTAATAGAAATACAAATTTAAGAATAATTAAGTAATTAAGTATATAAACAAAACAGACTTTGGAACCAGAAAAACCTGTTTTTTTAAATTTACTCTCTAATAGTCCATATGTATATATTACTGAGAAGTTACTTAATCTCCTCAAGTCTAGGCTGCCACATCTATAAAATGGGATGTATCACTACTTACCTCATATGACTGTGAAAACTAGATTAAATAGGTTTGTGTATAAATCTTTATTGCAAAGCAGGGAACATTAGCATGCAATAAATGATATCTTTTATTACTAATATGAAATGTTCTTAAAATAGAACATAGTTTTTTCATATATTTTAATGAGAAAGACTTAGTCTTTTTATTTTTTTTTGAGCAGGAGAGGGGAACAAATTTATGTTTTATGGTTTTAATTCACGATTGATAAGGTCTCTAGGTTAAGCTCTGAAAAATAAACTGCTTAATGCACCTAAGAATCACATGAATTTATTTTCTTATATTATCAACCTATATGGTTGATGTAGACAGAATATTTATTTATTATATTTTTAACTTAATATGTACAAAATAACTTCCAGTTCCCTTCATCTTGAAAACCTCCTCAGAATGTTGTTTCCTGTGTAAAGTTTGGCTCCATAATAATACATAGATACTGTCTAATAAAGTGAGAGTTTTCATCACATCTAATCATTAAAATATAAAAACCTCACCATTAGGAATGATTCAAATGATATTAACAATATTGCATCTGTATAACACTAAAATGTATCGTCACATATCAACATTAACATAATATGATAATAGAATGTTGGCTGGACAGCTATCATACAGTATCTTTTTTGAACAGTTCTGAGAAATCAGCTAATGTACTGGTACGGTCTAAGGTTTTTATATTGAACTAAAATAGAAAATGACATATTTCTGAGGTTAAAAACAAAGCTTAAATTTATCCCGTTTTCTGAGTAACGATCAGGAACCTCAAACAATCTCCAAGAATAATCAACAGAAAACTTTTTTCTTGGGAGATACCATTATGAAGTGATTGATTTAACTATATTTGACATATTTCAAAAAATAGTAGTTATGTCTCTGTTTGTGATCCAAGTATTCCCAACTTTGGTCAGTGGGAGCTCTTTCATTTTAGCTCCTGTGTCCTTTTGACGTGCCCATAGTAGTTTCTAACAGCTTCCATGCTTCCTAATATAACTAGATGATCTAGGTTTATCTCACACTTTCATGCTCCAGACCTGGAGTCAGCAATTTCTCCGAGGAGCTCTAGTTATTTTTAGTGGAAAATGATATTCAAAAACACAGATATGGGAACTGGAGTTGCTTGTTTCTATAGTAGGATTGTTATTGTTCCTAGGTATTTTCTGTGAGTAAAGCTAGGAAATACTTAATTTCTATTTAAGAGAAAATATATATTTATATTATCACCAATTCAAATCTAAAGCTACAGGATATTTCTTTGATTTTACTTTTGTATTTCTTTTCTCTAATACTGAAAATCTTGAGACAATATAATTCCTTATTTGCTTTATCAATGTGTTTAAAAATATCAATATCAATAATTTTAATAACAATATTATTGAATACACTTAGGATTTCTTCTCAGCTGTTTGATCTCAAAATACCTAACATTAAAGATGTACAGCCACAACATTATTTTAATTTAAATTCATTTGAAGTAATTCCTCTGCGTGTTCAAGCCACCAACTAGATATACAACGAGGTTCATTTATTTCATTTTGGTTTTGATTTTGTTGTTTTTTAAAAAATTGCAATTTAATTTACTTTTATAATCATTTAAAATATTTAAATGGTTTCAAAGTCAAATCTCTAAAAGTATATTTGAAGAAATCTTACATCTATTCCTGATTCCTACAGTTTCTTCCCCTTCCAACCAACTACATTTAAAATGAGTATTCAGTACACCTTTCCATTTTTTAAAAAGTCCTATTTTCATTCTCCCACTCTTCATAAGTAAAGGGTAGCATACTATACACCCTTAATATTTACTTTACTTTATTCATTTGGTTAAAGATATTGGAAATCATTCTACATAACATTAAATCATATCTTTCTCCCCTTTTACAACTACATATGCTATAGTTTATTCAACCAGTTCCTGTTTCCAATGTTTTGCTATTTATTATAAGCATTCCATATACACACATATGTACATGTGTGTAAAGGTAGAAAAAGATTTAAGGGAGAAACAAAAGTAGTCAGGGAACTAATTTTCACTGAGTCCTTTCTATGTGTCAAATATTTTAGGGGAGCTACACTAGGCACTTTGTATGTTATTTTATTTATTCCCTCAAAAACACTATAAGGCAGAAAATGTTATCCATTTACAGATCAGAGAGATTAAATTAACTCAGCCAAAGTTAGAAAGCTGGGCATAACTGGCACTTGACCTAATACTGGGGCCAAGATCTGTGAATTTACTATTTAAAATGGAAGCTATGAGAACAGAGTCAGTTATTATTTTCCAACTAACACGGACGGTTTTAATCGTCTACCCCTAAAAATGTTACATAAATGACACAAGAAAATACTCATCAAAACTATATTGCTTAAAAAAAAAAAACAAAAAACTACACTTCTTAAATATGCTCATGTTCACATTAAAAATATGTGAAAAATATTGGACTAATATAAGTAATATCAAAGAGAGTAAAATACTTACTTGGATCATTTAGGTCTGACAAGTTTGTTTTCCTTTCTTTCAGGTTTGTGGTTTTGGCTACTTTTGCCTTAGAGTAAACGTTTTTCCCATTTGTCTGTAAATAATTTTGTCTACTATTTTGTCTACTATCATTACAATTCACAATAATATCAATTGGAATCTTTTTCACACTGCTGCCGCTGCCATAAAACTTCTTGAGTGATAATCCTGTGTTTTGTGATTTCTGTCCTCCAGAATTCTGATGATTTGACGTTAACAGTCCAGAAGATTCATTTGAAGTTTTAGCTTGTCTGCAATTTCTTTGCAAATCCTTAGGAAAAAGAATATAACTTTGGCATTTGGTCTGATTTTCTTTTTCTTTTCCACACTTTGGACAATATTCACACTGTTCAGAAAACTTAAGTTCCCCCAAAATAAAAGACTTTATCAACATCACAAAACAAACAAATATGAAATCTCAAAATTAAACTCTTTCACTCCTTATCATCATCATCACCATGGCTATCACAAAATCCTGACTATATCATATTAGTTAAGATTTAGTATCAGAATGCCAGAAGGAATTTTTGAGACCAATTAGTCCAGCATTCTCCAAACTGGAACATATATACTACTCAAGAGCTACACGAAGATTTTTCTAAGACAAAAAGGGCATAAATAATCTTAAGGGAATCAATATCTAGATACTCAATTTCTACATATAACCTTTCCAAAAACTGATCTGTTCATGCTTCTAATGTCAAGGCACCTCTTGCCACAATTACTTTTCTCCTACCTTAAAAAAAAAAAAAAAAAAAAAAGAATGTTAAACCCAGCTTTCATTTAAAATATTACAATGGTGTGTTGCCCTGGGTATAAAAACCACCAAACCAAACCAAAAGATTATTTTAAACGTTGAAAAAATGAAATGATTCTAAGTATTAGTTAACAAAAACTTTTGCAAGACAATTGATTTCTAAGACAATGCTTCAAAAATATTTTAAGGCCTAATCTAGATTATAATTGTGAGATCACTAAAAAGTTTTTTGACAGTAGAGTATCATGTGATTTGGAGCATATAATTTAGAAGGTGTTCAAGGAATTGAGTGATATTACTATAATTCTTTCCACACTCATGTATTTATTTATATGAATGAGGTTCTTCAGCACTTATCATGTCTCCGTATGTAACATATTTATCCACAGACATATGAAGTAATTAAGAAAAACAGCCAATGTCTCTAATTTAGAGATGCATTTCCAATAATTTTACTTTGTGCCAAATAGTTATCAAACTTTGTAACAATATAGTTTTAATCTATTAATAACTAATTTTTGTATGATATATGTACATTATACTGTCATTTTTTTTTATTTAAGTATAGCTGGTATGCAATATATTAGTTTCAGGTGTGTAATACAGTGATTTGACATTTAGATACCTTACACGATGTGATCACCACACTAATTCTAGAAATCATCTGTCACTGTGCAAATTTACCACAACATTATAGACTATATTCCCCTTCACCTTTTTCACCCATTTCCCCAAACCTCTCCTTTCTGGCAACTATTTGTTTAATCTGTTTCTATGAGTCTTTGTTTTTTTAAAAAATGGAATAAATAACTCAATCTAAAAGAAAATTTTTTTTTAATACTTTGAGCCTCTTATCACCGGAAATAAAGTGTTATCATATTTGGATGCTATCAGATCCATATATGACAAGAGATCTAACCATTCTATTTAAAAACTTTATTCCTTTCACTGTGTCAACTATTACATCCTGTGAGACTAAACTCGGGATGAAAAATGTTCAAAGTCATCTTAAAAATACGTAAGAGAATATAGTTGTATAAAATTCTTTTAAATTTCTTAAGTGATAGAAACCAAGTAGCTGCAGGAGGACTATCTTATAGGTGGTTGCTATAAAAAATTACATGTGTATATATACATTTCAAAATTTTTTAACTGAATGCTTAAGTTCTATACATTTTATTCTATGCAAATTTACAATTCAAAAATTTTAGAAGTACACACGCAAAAAAAGTCTAAAGATCACTGCTCATGTCTTATCTCATTTAAAGATAAAAAACTCAACAAACTGTTTATCTTGCCCAATATGACCAACAACAAAACCCTTCTCTTACATCATTTTACCTATTCAAGGATGTACCCTTTTTAACAAAAAGGAATGAAAACCAAGCTTTAATCAAGGGCAAAAATGAACTCAGTAAATAAAACATCAGCTGACTATCTCAGCATACATGTATTATAAAAAAATATCTTGTCTCTTTCTCTACCAGTACATAGAAGAATTCGAGTTATGCTATTTGTAGAATCTAGGTATAGGAAATTTTTTTCCTCATAAAACTTTTTTCAGTAGAACTCTGCGTATTTAGAATCCACAGGTAATAGGTAAACTATGCAAACAACTGGTTATACACAAATATGGGACAGATGATCTAACTTTCTTATTTTAACCTATTTCTAAAAAAGGAATATTTAAATGAAATACAACAATGCAAATGGTTGACCATGTCCCGCTGTACCTGAAAGGGAAACCCATAAATAAGTAGTCCCTATTTATATACTATTCTGTGATGAAATATCTAACCCCCTAAGAAAAATTTAAACCCCATTATTTTCATGATAAGCAAGGACATCTTTCCACCACTAGCTAGGTTTAAAAAATATTTAGATGCACACAAAAAAGTTCAGAGACATTCATTTATGTAGGAGACAGAACCCCCATTTGCCATATATAAGCTAACTATCTTTTAAGAATCTGAGGATATAACCAAGCTGGGCACTAACTGGCTCTAAAACTTGATTGTCTATGATAAATAGGACATATTTCAATGAAAAGTACCTCATGAAAAGAGGTACTTCCACATATTTCATTTTAAAAAATGTTACTGAAACAGAAAAAGCATATCCCTACAATTAAAATTTCTATTATTAAAATATAGAAGGAAAACTATTGTGAGCTATTACATATGCGCCTTCTATCAGCTAAGAAACACATTTTGGAACAGTTTGCAATAATAAGGATTAACATGCAGATCTGCTGAACCAAAAACAATATTAAATTTTTCATAAAAACTAGAAATTAAGAATTTTATCAACCTAGCGATTTAAAAACTAGAATCTGTTCTTAGTAAAGTAGTAAATTTTCATAATAATTTTATGTTAAGTACAATTACTTCTCGAAAACAAAGATTAAATTTTTACAAAATAAAATAAACCCAAATTACATATCATATACCATCTGCCAGTCTCAACACATAAATAACCAACTATACTTAATAAGAATGAACCTGTCTTTGATGAGACAGCACGGAGACAATGTCATTTTTAGTAAATATCCTAAAGATGTATAATCTTTTTAATATCAAAGATGCTGTACACAGTGTGAAATTTCAGACTACACATGGAAAGAAAACCACTAACGTAGTTTAAGAATTAAAAATTACATAAAGGGTTGCTACAATCTATTCTTTATCTCCACTAAAAGAATAATTGCCATGAGAGTAAAACAAGGAAGATTTATTTTAGATATTAAAAATAAATTCTGAGGTTTTCAGTTGGCACACCCAGTGGAAGAAAGATGGTGTGTTTGATAAGAAGCTTTCCTCTTTTCTCCTCCTTTACCTGGGTCAAACAGTAAGCCAAGCAGTACAGGAATGTCAATATGGTCTATGCCAAACTTAGGATGGCACGCCAGAGGACTGGTCATATAAAAGGTAACTGAAGAAATAAGTAAATACAGTGGGGAGTGTCAGATTTCTTACTATCAGAGAAGGGAGTTACAAACATGCAAAGTGAAAAAGGTTAAGATAAACACTGTGGTGCTGAACTAGAATTAGAATTATCAGTGTGAACTCATGGATTTTAATGTCTTAAATATTAACACATACATACACATATATTTCCTACCTCTGTACACTGACAAGGCCTATAAACATGACACCAAGTAGCAATGGGCATAACTAGTTCCCAAACATAGTCCCTCTGCTTACAGGAACAATGAATGGCTCCTTGGAGAAACACATGCCTCTAGAGCTGAGACAGAGAAAATGCAAAAAAGTCTAGATCATCTGGTTATTATACTAAAAAGCAAAGAAGTACTCAAAGAATGAAAGAAATATGTCAAAAAAACAACCAGGAGCCAAACTGGAGATATTTCCATGGGTCAAGTCTTAAACAATTTGAGCATCAAAATAAATGATAGTTGCAGAGTTATAACCTTTATGAGGAAAATAAGAATTTATGTGTCTACACTGATATAAAGGAATATATAACTAAATGTGAAATAAGGAAAAGTTCTACCTCACAGAAGTCTTATGAAGAAATGTAGAAATACCTATTAATTAAACTTACAGCAGATGCTATAATTTTTCTCTTAACCAAGATAAAAATTAATATCAGTAATGTGAAAATCAGCATTGTATGCCTCCCACTCGATATAATAGTAAGATTACAGCATCACTTCTCAGGATTTATGAAAGATGTATAAATCATGAAGAAACATCAGGCAAACCCAACTTGAGGTACAAAGTAAGTAGCCTATACTCCTCACAAATATCAAAGTCAGGAAAGACTAAAGACGACTAAAAATCATGGCAATTAAATGTAACATATGACCTTAAATAGGATCCTGTAATAAAGGACATTAGGTAAAATCTGAATGAAGTTTGTGGATTATATGGGAATTTTGGATCCATGCTAATTTTTAAATTTTGATAGTTATACTCTGGTCATATTGAAGAATGACCTTTTTTTGTTGTTTCTTTAAAGGAAACACACACTAAAATATTAAGTTGTAAATTAGCATCCTGTTATTTATACACAAATGGTACAGAGCAAAACATACATACATATATAAAGAGGGTGAAGGTAGAAGGACAGCAGAGGGAGGGAGAACAATAAAGCAAATGTGGAAAACTGAGGAAGGTGATAAAAGGATATATGAATAGCCTATTATTTTTTCAACTTTTCCGTAAATTAAAAATATTTTGAAAAACTTCTGGTTGAGAGCAATTACAGGGAGCATGTTGCAAGGAGGCAATGATAGATTCTTTACAGAAAAAGATATATTCTAGATTTTGGGTAGTTAAAAAATGATCTAATGAAGGCAGAAAAATTTGCCAAAATCACTTTTCTGCGTCTTGTCTAGTCCTATGAAAAAAGGTCACCTAGAATTCAATAAGTACTAAAAATAATATTAATAAAAATACCATCTGATTAACAACAAAGAATAATTTCTCTACCTACCTCTAAATCAGTTAAACATTTTTTTGAGGCAGGAGACAGAGAAGTAGAAGACTGATATGTACTGTGACGTTTCTGTGATACTTTCCTTTTAATTTCGGACTCTGAGTGTGATTCAGGCTCTTCTGTTTTCTTCATTACACGATCTGAAAGAAAGAAAAAAACTGAAAGTACTGAAATTAAATTTTATAAATTCCTCATGGTCTTTGCTATGAAAAAAACTAATTTATATTATCAAATTATGCTTTAGTGAAAATGTTTCAACATGTACAATAACTAGAACTTTAAGTCAAGACAATCACATGAAACAACAGTTCAACAAAACAATTTTGAAGCTATAACCCATCAACAGCTGATATTTAAATTTTGAATTTAACAAAAATTCAAATATATTAATATAACCAAAAAGATTTCAAACTGTAATCACCTAAATATGAAACAGTTCTGTGATTTCATTTACAATTAAATAAGTTCTCAAATGTTATAAAAATGGTTTTCTACGTATTCTAAAGCCAGTATCACATCTCTATTTCTCCTTTTCATACAACTACTTGAAATCCTTTACAGTGTAATAAAACTGCACACTTACCAACAGTTTGGGGCCGACTTAACCTTACAGGGTTATTTTCAAATTTTTGGACATGAGGTGGATACTCTTTCCTAGAAAAGGAAATTTATATAGTTTTATTCTAACAGAAAAAAAATATTTTTCAAAATGAAAAAAATGAGGAAATACTTAAAATACCTTTAGTAAAAGCAAAGTACAGCTTCTTTGTCACATAAAAACTGATAACTATAAAATAATAAAGGCATATTACACAAATATATAAGGTCAGTGACTATATTTTATTTAGACTGTCAATCTATCAAAGTCCATAGAGGGCAGACTTTCAAATAAATATTTAATAAATGAAGCCAAATTACTATCCTTTCAAAGTACTCACTTTGGAAAGTTATATATTACTCTCCAAATGCACAAAACTTTAGAATTTTTATTTTGGAACTGCCTTCATAATCGGTTTATAAAAAACACATTAAAAAAACTTGTAACACTTCGTTGTCACCTATTTTTTGCATTAAAAAAATCTCAGCTTAATAATGCTCAATTTGCCCAATTCTATTGTAAATGTTTTTAGTTGTTTAAAAACAAATTGATAAATAAATGAATATATCGTGAATAAGATACTGGCCTTCAGGACAATTCCAAAATCAGTATAAAAGATGTTATATACAAAATCAGCAATCACAGAACAAGTATTTAGAACATTATGGGAATATAATTATCCTTTTTCAATATATTTAATTACATTATTGGACTACATACACAATTGATTTTCAGGATTTTGAACATAATCCTTAGTAAATAAGGATCCTAAAATACCATGTACGTCCAAATATACACTAACTTTTGGGAAAAGCAAAAATACTACAGCTAAATGTGGGGAAAAAGCATTAAAAGAGATGTGAAAATGCAATAGACCAGGGAACTACAATAGCTAATTTCCCACCCTAAAGAAATGCTTCTAAAAATATTCCCATTTAACCAGAGATTAAAAATAAGAGGTTATTCTATTATTTGTAAATCCATTCACACTAGTGATCAATGCCTATCACTGATTAACCCATTTAACAAAAACCCTAAAGGAATTTTCCTGTAAAGTTTAATATCCTCTTATAAAAGTCAAAGCACCTACATTGAAAACAAAATATAAAAACAGCACAAGTGTAATAAGAGTAATGATAGTAGTATATTTGTAATAGCAGTTAGCAAATAGCGAGCATCATGTGCCAGGTACTGTTCTAAATGCTTTGTATCTATTAATTACTTTAATCTTCACAATAACATTATAAAGCATATAATATTATTAGCACTTTATAGATGAGGAAACTGAGGCACAATGAGGTTAATTAATTTGCCCATGGTCACACAATTATTAAAGAGCAATGCCATAATCTGAAGCCTGGCAAACTGTATTAATATTGGTAAGTAATGGTGTTTTCATCATTATTAAGCAGCACGATACAATTGGGCAATTTCCACCCTGCCAAAATTTTAATATTCGTGAGGATACGAGCTGTGAAGATGAGAATATGCCTTAGAGATAGTAGTCCTAGTGCTATAAAAAAGGTTATCAGCTCCTAACTACACTATATTTAGCTTAAAATATACTTTTTATATTCCATATACTTTCACACTAAAGTGTATGGAATACATGGTCTTATCTTTAAATCACATAATTGATTCTTTAATCTCTAAATTTTAACTCCACTTTGGGAAAATAAAGATACCAACTATAAAATGCAACAGAGACAATAATTCTGAAGCAAAGTATGATAGTACTATTATGGTAAACTCCAAAAATTGCATATTATATATTTTTTAAAACAATGGACAACTCAAAGAGTAGATATTCTTAAATACTAAGGGTTATCAACAAGGAAAACAATTAGTTGAAGTTAGAGTGGCCGAAAACCTGGAAATACAGGTATTCTGGGGAATCCTATAATCACAGACTTATTCAGTAGTAACTGATATAAATCATCTGAGACAAGTCATAGATGTGCAAGGATTGAAGAAAATGCTACATTAACACACTGTGTTCTTTGCAGTTTGACCCAGTGCGCCGAGCCCTGTATTGCTAATGAGGAACAATCAACCCACTGAATATAATAACACCCATGACCTTACCATGCATTGTATTGTAAAATTAATAAACTATTATGTCTATCTGCCAGACTTATGGCAACTCCAAATCTGATATTTGCTACATGTTTCTCTATACAAACAGGGCAATTTAAGTTCCTCTTTAAAAAATTTATTATAATGAATAAATTAAGTAAATAAAAGCATATTTTAAGTTTAACACAAAAATATAAGAATTTCAGGATAAAAGTATTAGCTTGATAAAAGAATTAAAAAGACTTTCTAGTGATAAATTATCGTTTTTTTAAAATTTAGCTTTAAAAAAATTTTTGCTAGGTGATCAAAAATCAAATTTTATGTTAATTTCTTGGTTTCTGTGTTTCATTACTCTACAGATACTAAAATTTCAAACTCCAAACTGGTATAAAGCTCAAGTCTAGGATTTAATTTCTCAATGGATATTTCTTTCCCACCTCAAATCAAGCAGAGGCCGAGAAGCTTCGCTATCATCTATTTATTATATACAAGCTGGGAGGTTTTTTGGGCTTCTGAGGGGGTTTATGTTTTGTTGTAATAGTTTTAAAGAAAACCTCACTTCATGGACTCAACATTTACAGGCTGTATAAAATGAAGTGGGAGACTTTTTATTTCTTCTTTGTAGTATTGTTTAAATAACATCAGAATGCTTTGCTCATTAAAGGTTAGAAATGCCTCTGCCCTGAAAATGTTTAAAATAAACTTATTTTGGAATAATTTTAGATTTGCAGAAAAGCTGAAGAATTCAGAACTTCCTTATATCTTACTCAGTTCTTCCTAATGTTAACACCTTCATTACCGTCACACATGTCAAAAAAGAAAGCAACATTGGTATACTACAATAAACTAAACTCCAGACTTTAATCAAATTTCACTAGCTATTCCACTAATATTTTTTTTGTTCCAGAATCCAACCCAGGACTCACTGCATTTAGTCATCCTAGTTCCTTAGTTTCTTCTTTGTTTCTCAGTTTTATGTTGTTTTTCATGACCTTGACCGCTTTGGAAAAGAACTGATCAGTTATTTTGTAGACTAGGCCTCAATTTAGGTCTCTGATGTTTTTCTCATAATTACACTGAGGTTGTGGGTTTGGGGTAAGAGAATTACAGAGGTAAAAGTGCCCTTATCACATATCAAGGGGTACATGATATCAACGCTAACCTGGATTGTTTGGCTAAAGTTGAGTGTCAGGTTTCTCCAACCTTAAGTTACTATTTTTCCCTTCCTACACTCTATTTGGAAGCAAGTCAGTCAGTCCAGCCCACAAAAGGAGTGAGGAAAGTTAAGCTCCAATTCCTGAAGAAGGGAGTATCTACACGTATTATTTGGAATTCTGTAATAAACAGCTGTCCATTTCCCCCAATTCATGTTATTGCAGCTTGTAAATTCTTAGGCTAATTCAATAAGTAAATTTATTCAATCATTTATATCCATATCACTCATGGGTATATTTTATACTTTAGGCTATAATCCCATTGTTTCAGTTTTGGCCCTTGGGAGCTTTCAGTTGGCTCCTGTATATCTTTGATGTGACCTCATTCTTTTGTTTTTGTGTATTCTGGGAAAAATATACATAACATTTAGAAAACTATTGAATGCTTTGCTAATCTTAAGCTGAATGTCACCCTTGTACAGGGGCTATGAAAATCTCTGTATTTTTCCAATTTTTGTATATATGCTGTTGAAGCAAATGGCCTTTTGTTTTTTGAGTACTTGCTTGGTTTTCTGACACTGTAAGATGCTCCACACTCATTTTTTGTTTTCCCTTATCCTATTCCTAGAATCAGCCATTTCTCCATGTTCCTTTTATTATAGAGTAGAATTAGAAAACAGGATCAGGGCACTGGTGCTTTTTTTCTTGTGGGGGGGACTTGGTTTTAATGACAGATCTTTTTATTAATCTATTGCTCTGATCTCAAAAGACATAAATTTCTATAAAATAAATCAATGTATTCATTTTACAGTTAAAATCCATTATTCCAAGCTCTTATTAAACTTATAAATCAGTCTAATTTTCAAATACATGTATTAAACTCTCCCACAGTTGTACTCTAACCAAGAACTTCTTGCATATTTTATTTTAGGGGAGTATATTGTTATATAACATTTAGTTGCGATACTGTTATTTATAGACTGTGCCCATTATAAAATGTGCTCCTTTATCTTAAATTTTATTAGTGATTCTAATTCTTAATTCCATCTCATTTGTTGTAAAATTCTACTCTTGCTTTCTTTGCATCTCTTGTGACTGTAAACACCCCTTGACTTACAAATTGTTATTTTATGTCTGATTCTTGTAGAAAACTTAGTGTAGCTGGATTTAATCTAGTTTGTCTTTTATTAAATTTATTCAACCTGATCACGATTATTCAACAGCTAACAGACTTTATGTTTTCTTTTCATCTTACTTCATGGGTTGTTATCTTTATATTCGTATGTTTATTTTATTGTTCCTGCTTTTCCACTATTTTTACTGGTTTGTACAACTGCTGTTCATTCTCTCTCCTCCCGCCCCCCAAAGTTAACTTAACAAATGAACATCTACCCTCCCTTACTGGACTCTTATTCTCACTGCATATTTCTGTTCATTAATATGTTATCAAGATTCCAACTATTTCCTCAAGCAAGATGTTTTACTGCATCCCAATAAGGTGAGATCTTTAAAATCCATTTACTTTCCCACCCTCGCCCTCCTAAATTACCTCCCCAAAAAAGGCCTTAAGACTTCTTTTACTGCTGCCTTTCCACCTCCTCAACTCCTCCATTTTGATGGGATAGTTTTGAATACTTGGTCATAGACTATTTATTTTCCTTTACAAAACATCTCTATTTGGATGGTAGGACATGCTTAGCCTTAACTGAATGTCACTGACTTAGTTTAACTGTACCAAATTATAAATCATATACAAAAAAAATCACTTTAAAAAAAAAAAAACTCAAAGGTTTATCAGGTAATAACACTTCTCTACCTAAAATGCCCAGAAGGCTTCTAGTGAGTCTATCAATATAAAATTCAATCTCTTCAGATCATCTTACAAACCCTTTTATGATCTGGATCCTAGTTAACCTAACCAAACCCACCTCAAAACATTGTCCCCCTTTGCTCTTCAAGTTCCAGATGTAGTGGCCCTTCTTTCTATTCTTTGAACATGTCGAATTCATTCCTACATTAATATCTTAGCATCACCTCTTCCTTATCTGGAAAAGCCATCTCTATGATCATGGCATGATTGACTCTTCATTCAGTCCTTGGTTAAATGTTAGCTTCATAGTAAGGAGTTTCTCTGATCTTGCAATCCACACTGTCACTTTCTATCACATCATCAATTACACTTCTTTACACAGAATTTGTTTTTAGGTTTTACTTGTTCATTATTAGTCTTTGCCCAATAAATGTAAACTACAAGGAGTACAGAGATTTTGTCTGTTTTGTTCATCACTGTAGCCTTATGCCTAGAACATAGCACACACTGATAAATAGTTAGAATGAATAAATGTGTATTTTGAAAACACTGAATGTAATTAGAAGTGTATATCTCAGGTCAAATGATTGTACAAACATTGCTATACAAAAATGTAATGTCGAAAATGAACCACTAGCCACCAAGCAGTAATTCAAAATATTAATTTGTCAGCCAATGTACACATATCATAACTCAGGCATTTGAAAGGCATTATAAACATGTTTATATCGATTGTACAGGTTGGATAGAATTTGAATATACCTGGACTCTCTAGTCTTTTTATTATCTTACTTTCTAGTCTATTTCTAGTGTTTTCACATTCGATCACTATTTTCTTCACAGTGTGTTTTATTACATGGCAAGACAAATCATTCTTCGCTTTCTCCACTTCTTCTTTTAAATAACTCTTGCTCTTCTCAAATATTTTTCTAAATAAACTTTAGAATAAATTGGTCAAATTTATTTTAAAGTCACTGAGATTTTGACTAAAACTGCATTAAATTTAAGGATCTACATGTGTTATATAACACAATATATTAGTAACATATTATTTATGAAAGTTAATTATAATTTATATTTATTTACCTTTTTTAAGGTTAATATCAAATAAGCAATCAAGAATATAATATATGCCTCAGATTAGGTTGTTTAAGTACATTTATAAAAAAAGTTACACATCATTAATTTTATTACTGGACATTTAATTTTAGTTGCTATTGTGAATGAAATTTTGTTCTTTCTAATATATACTCCATTTGATCATAAGTAAATAAAAGAAAATTATTAATATTATTAGTCTTGTGGTCTAATACTACCATCATGCTCAACTCTTACTATTTCTAAGGTTTCAGATGACTGTTATTAATCCTAAGGAAGACAATGTCATCTGAATATAATTTTATTTTCACATACCTTGGGACAATAATTTACAATGGTATTATATATTGGTATCACCTATCTGCAAAACAATTTAGCAGTACTTATCAAGAGCATTAAAAATATTTGAAGCCTAGACCAAAAATCCTTTCTCAGAGGTTTAATAGGTGCATTTAGAAATTTATATACAAAATTGTTCATCGATGTGTCATATACGACAGTGAAAAATAATCAGAAATGGGCTAATGGGTAAATAAATTATGTATATGCAGGACGAGATATCATGCAATTATTAAAAAATTATTTTTAGAAGCCAACTTAATGACAGAGAAAAATGCTAGGACATACTGTTAAGGGAAAATAGAATACACAGAATATAGAGCTCTATTTTTATTAGAATTCAGAATACACAGCTCTATTTTTATTGTAACTTCAAATGTGTTAGGAATATGAGAAAGTTATTAGGAGAATAAGGATTAGAAAGAAATGCATCAAAAGCCTAATAATGTAATTTTCTATTTTGAGAGCATTAAAAAAAAATTATAAAATCTATAATACTTGTCTTTTCAAACACACTGTTTAAGTAAACATTACTAGTATTTCATGTGTATTCTTCTATTGTATTTTTCAACTTGTACCTCTTTGTTTGAAAATTCTCTACAATACAGATAATAAAAAATATTTTAAAAATTTAATTTAAAAATCACTATGTGAGGTCAACAAATCCTTTATCTAGAGAAGGGGAAAAAAATGGTTCTAATACCAGATTAAATAGTCTAGACTGCTAGTGCTACCAAATACACTGTATCCACAATCTATCTATCCATGAGACAGAAGGGAATTTGTATCATTCAACTTGTCAAAGTAACCCACAACAAAGAAACTGACAGCAAATTTTTTAAGACTGTAAGCTCTGGATCTTAATATTGTTATTCATTATTTATTCCAGCTTGGTTTGAAACTTAAAACACACCTCACTGTGCCTAGTATATAATACAAGTAGAAAAAGGCTGGAAAAGATTAGTCTTCCACAACTACCTAACTTTTGTTTATTAAATAAGCCATTCTCTTATAAATAAATCATTTAATTCAGAAATTTATAGTCCCTTGTGTTAAGGAACTTCTATTACTCCTCTGAAGATCAGAAAAATGTGGCTAGTGTTCACAAGGACGGAAAACGATTATGTGAAAAAAATTTACAAAGTAAAAATCTACTGATGCAAAATTTCTTCTCAGTTTATCTCTGACAAAACTAAACAAAAAATAGCTTTAGGTAAAGATCTAAAGGATTAATGGGCTAAATTCAACCTAACAGTAACTAAGCTGCTGAATAAATCACTCAGGTGTATACACTACAAGGTATTTTAGAAATAGCTGCTGCTCCATATTTAGTCCCTGTCATTAATCTTAGTACAAAAGACTGAATTTCAGTAACTATTACTATTATAGAAATTTCAACTTTGACAGTGTAAAAGTCAGTTTTAAATAATTATCTCATTTGTTCCTCATAAGTCTCCTTTAAAGTTGGACAAACATATTATCCCCATTTTAGAGTAAGTTATGAGTCTACTGATAATGCTGTTATGTGTCTACTGGTAAGGTTGGTTGCTTAATTTTACATCTCTGACTCCTATTTCAGTACTATTGCAACAAGAATGTAAGCTCCAAGAGGGCAGGGATTTCTGTCTGCACCTAGAAGAGTGCCTGGCACATAGAGTCATTGCAACACTTGCTGAATGTAGCGATGAATAAATTTCCTCTACAGAAACATGCAAAAGAAGCCAAAACAGCGAGAAAAAATTCAGTATAAACCCTCCAAAGCTATTGTAAATAAGAAAATAATCGTAAATCTTTGTTATTCTGATAATATAGATAGTACCTATATTTTATCTATTTTATGGTACAACATATAGAAAAGAATTTATATAAAAAAGTCTGTTTCAATACATGATTGTATGAAGACTTATTTAATGCATATTCTTTAGCAATTTCATTTAAAATATCTTATTAAAATATAGTCACTTATATTTTAATATAGTCACTTATGAGTTAAAAATTTTTAAATATAATATGACATTTTATATCTGACAAAAATGACATACTCAAAAAGAAAAACAGACACAATGGAAAATAATTTTTCTTTCCCAGAAGACAGGTAGTAAGGTATCTGCACAACCCATTCATTTAAAACAAGTAATATTTGTTAAATATTTCAGAATTATAAAATATGCCTAAATCTTTTGTTGACAGGATCATCTTTAAATCTATATTTCGAAAACTTGGCATTCATGGAATATATGCATATTATAAAACATCGCAAGTTCTCCGCTTTGCCTCCTCTATACCTTTAAACAAAATCAGAGTTAAAATTATGTAATTAAAATTACAAAATGTCCCTTCTTTTGACCCTCACCAATTACCTGAAAGTATTTGTTTAATACAAGGGCTGTTAACCTGTTTTGCGGGGGGAAGGGTTCATAAAATGCTTTTGAGATACTCAGGAAAGCAAGAAAAAAGATATGCACATGCACAAAATATTCTACATACATACACTGAGGAGAGAAGATATGGACATCTGCTTTAGAACAATTACAACCATTACACTATACAAAGAAATGTGTTCTTAAAAACTTGTTTCCATGTTATTTACATTATTCGACATTTCTGCTAAAGGACAATTGCTTCCAGTGTTGTTACAAAGGGAACAAACAGGTATTGTGAAATTCTATTACAAATTTTTGGGTCAGAATAGGAATACATTTGATGTTAATAGTTTTAACTCAAGGCTTAAAGTATTCTAATTCCATTTCCCTCACACTCTACCAAAATGTAAAAACAAAGGTATTATTACTAAAATACAACAAGAAATATTTTAATGATGGAACTGAAATCAAATTTACTACTAAGGCCTTGAAAATAGTTCATTTTTAATAGGAAAGCAGTCGCACATCAGTATAAATATATAACAACTACTCATGGAAAAATGTATATTAATTATGGTGAAACACTACCCACATAAGTCAAATATTTGTGCTATTAACATGTTTCCTTTTATTAAAATAATTACTGTTTTAATGGATATTTTTTAAAGCATATAAATATTTTACTGTTATAGCCATGCTCTAATTTCATCAATATTAAGCTTACCTTTCCTTTTGGTCCAGACTGCTTAAAACATAAAAAAGAAAAAAAATGTAAGAGGCGCGACCTCATTTTTGATATATCATTGTAGTTTTAGTAACTGCAGTCAATAAGGCAAAACTCTAATGCGATTAACTTGTTTTTAAAAACATTACATATATATGTTATATACTATGTTTTAAAATTTGTCAGATATATGTTGTTTTTCAATTTTTGTCAACAGAAAATACTTTATATCTAAACATATTTAAGGAAGAAAAGAAGGATAAACAAGTATATGAAAAATTCTTGAAAGAACTTTAGCTAACCATGCAACATTTGAGGATGTAAGTTAGAGTAGTTATGTAAACAGTCTTCAAGAAACAATACAATGTCTTGAAAGTTAAAAATTTTTAGTGGTTCTAATCCTGTTATTAGATGTGATTATTTGCTTGTGAGTAAGGAAATTTTTGCACAAAAGCCTTAAATACAGCATTTGGTTTGGGACACAAGGAAAGGCCTGGGTTTTTAAATCATGGTTTCCAATCAAAAGTCCAATATATAAAAGGTCCACCCTTCTCCATAGTTCATGGAAAATGTAAAAACATCAACTACTTAAGAGTAAAATTACAAACACCTTCAAGATTTACATCCTAGAAATATTCCTCTTTATTATAAAAGGAACTAAATATTCAGAACTCTTAAGAAAACCATAGTGTACAAAATTCCTGAGACTCCATATTAACTTTTGTATCCTTATCATGTGGAGCACACAAGTAAAATATCAATTTAATCCTAACAAATTAAAAAAAAGAAATATGGCAACTTGGTTTTACCTAAATGACACAAAAAGAAACACATATTTTGAAAGGAATTATAAACCTACATGATACCATATTTCACATTTCACTTTTGCTATTTAAAAAATGAGATAATCTGTAAAAAATAAGTTCATGTTGAATAAATGACAGAAAAATAAGGAAATATTACTTATGCCCATTAAAGTAAGTGAAACAAATTATAAGCACGAAAGCTTAAACATTTATTTCTTTATTTCTAACAGGAAATATTTATTTATTTATTTCTAGCAGGGAAAGTAAAATGAAAACCAAAAGTTAGGTATTAACACCTAACTAGCCATTTCCAACTCTATACTCTTGTGCCCAAGAAGTGAGAAGAGTTTAGAACTCTCTTATTTTTGTTTCGTTTGTTGAACTCACCTGTATAGAGTAAAAGAAAGAAGTAGAAACAGGTTTGGTTCTTTCCAATAAACCAAGGGAGTTAGGAAGAAAACAAAAAAACAAAACACACGTGTACGCGCGCGCGCGCGAGAGAGAGAGAGTGTGAGTGTGTGAGTGTGTGTACCCATGCTCATTTCTCTTACCCTTGAAAAATACATTATGACATGATACCTAATTTATAATTCGTGACACTTTTACAAGATTCCTCAATATGTATTTATTATCAAGTCCTGCCCTAGAGTTGCTTACATATTTTTTTTAAAAAGCTTTTAAAAAATAGGGAGGGAAGCCATAATTAGTAATGTAGGGCTTTGTAAAAATGTCAACTTACATTCTTGTTGGACTATTTCATTCTTGAACTAGTGGTATACTAGTGCTTTCTAAATATTAAAAAAAAAAAAAAAGAAGAAGAAGAAGAAGAAGAAAGGAAAGAAGACAAATTGATTGATTCTGGTAACCATGACCTGACTTAGGACTTCAAAAATTCTTTCAAAGTAGTGCTTTTCATTAATAATTAAATTTTGCTTATTCCAGGAGCCCATTTTCCCATTTACTGTTTATGTATCCTTTTGCAGACATTCATTTTCCCCTATGAGCCCTACAAACCTTTTCACCTATCCTTAATAAAAAACAAAAACAAAAAAAAGTGAAAATTTAAATAAAACATAAACCAGTAAATGTTAGGGGTGAAGTCCAATTAAAGTTAGGGGTGAAGATGGTATAGAGTTACATACTTTTTTAAATTTCCGTGTTTCTTTTTGCCATATCAATACTCCCCTTTTCTATCACTATCAGTGTATAAACAACCTATCTTTTAAATATGAATTAACATTTGGAACAGCATTAAGAAAATAGACTGGAACCATAATATTCTCCAAATAGTAGCTAATCTGATCTTTTAACAATCTTCACTCATTCATTTCACATTAAAAAGATATAACACAGGTGTTCCCATATCTTACTAGAGAACTGTAAATTAAAAATGCAGGTCTGATTTACTTAAGAGACAAGTTATATCATTCATCCCAAGATTAGACTGTCTGTATGCGAATTACCAACTGATGGTATTTTGTTTCATTTCAAATTAAGAGTTGAGAAAAATAAGAAAAATTAAGAGACGCTATAAAGCCAGTGTGCTCACCCTCATCTGAGGCCTGACAATTGTGCCAACATTACACTAATTAAAACAAAAGTGCTGTAGCAACCACCTCAGGTGAAGGCTTTCTTCATGACTTTGAAGATGTGGTTTCTGCTGCATGCAGTGTTCTCTTCTAGCTAGTGCACTATAAAAGCTACTTAATATTTCCATTGTGAATGCTTTACTGCTTTCTTCTCTGTAAATTGCACTACACATACTTTGTACATCTCTACTACTGCACTTACCACGTAATCATGTTTACCTGTCTTTCTCACCTCTACCCTAATCAAACTTGAGCTTCAAGGCAGGGACTTTGTCATATTCATCTTTGACTATTCTGTACCTCATCTATGCCTAATATGTAGCATGAAATCACTCAAATGTTTCTGAAGGAAGAAAACTGGAAAAACTCTCAATAACTTGCCTTTGAATTTCAAAATCTTTTTAATGACATGCTGCAGTCAGAATAAGAAATGTTTATTCTGTAAATAAGAGATAAACATAAGTAGATTCTGTCCTGCTGACATAACTCCTTATCGATCTTAGTTGTTCTTGTCAAGTATTTTAACTCACAATTTTTTCTTTAAATACAAATTAATTCAGGTTTTATTTTTTAAAAACAATATTTTACGAGTAAATACCAGTTCCTATTAACAGGGTCTAATCTTTTACGTAGATGCAAAAATACACACACAAGGTATAATGAATGCTGACACGTATAATAAAACAAAACAAACCAATATCCAGACTGAAATCAGTTTTTAACATTACCAATAAGGAAAGGAGGGATGGGAAGAATAGATCACAATGCAGACGATTCCAAACTAATAGATAACTTCAAAAACAATAACAATTTTGGTTGTAGATATATCACTTGATTTTAAATTAGTATTTCAACTCAGACCACATTTTCAGAATATTAACATGACAGATCTTTATTGGTGAGAGTCTATCAATGTGTCAGTATTTGAGAAACTATGCTATCCCTTCTTTCATCCCCCTAATTACTCTCCTTTTATTATTTATTCTCATTTTTGTGTCATATGTAGGTCAGAGAGCTTAATTTGTGTTCTTTATAGTACAGCAAGATAATTTTTGGCATGTGACGTAATTTATCCTTCTCTTTAGTTGGATTTCTCAAAAATTTTATGTGAAAACTATGATAAAAATATATTTAAGCAAAAAAAAAAGTTTTCTTACTATCCTAACGTATGAGAAAGATTTAAGGGTTTTAGGTTGAAAATCTATGTTATAGCAAATCTATGTAAATAATAAACATAGCAAGGGTTTCTGAGAGACATTTTCTGAATGAGAAGTAGTCTAAAGGGAGATTTTTTAAATAATAAAGAACAGCATCTAGCATATATACCAAATCTTTAAATTTTACTAGTTATAAGAAAAATTTATGCAATAATTCATAATGCAAGATATAAAGAGATTATTTATTTACTTATTGGAGTCTAAGAATTTCTTAGTCAACTGAAATTGACTCAGAACTGAAATCCAACTGAAATTTCATAACCATTCTAAAATGGTTATGAAAAACCTCAAAAGCATTTAAAACACAAAGCTTTCCCCATTGTTATTCCCATTATTTCAAGGTTCAAGTAGTACTTTCATAATCAATGAGAACATCCAAATCTACTCACAAGTAGTAAAATAAGATTTTCTCAAACATTTAAAACTAATAAAGTGATTTATTTTGATACTATAAAATCCTATAAACCTTATAAAGAAAGTAATGTAGTAACTACAGTTTTACTCATCGGAACTAAACTACCAGCTAAAGATTTTTCTGTCAAATGTTTTAAGTGCAGTGTGGAAAAATTAGGCTAACTTAACTGCAATATAATGCAATGGAATGGCTTTTATTTAAAACATCTTTATTTATAGAATGTGATTTAGTCAAAAGCAGATATAAAATAAAATTCTAGGACATGAATTATTTCAGAGACGTGAATATATCTTTATAGACAATGGAAACAAGTAAAATTCCACAAAGTTTAAAAAAAAAAAAAAAGCTTTAGAAGAAACAGTGAAAAAATCTATTGGAATCCTTACCTTTGGGCTGCTGTTTTTACTAATGACATCTGTGTATCAGAATGTTGAATATGACTACGATGAACTACACTTCCAGAACATAGTGATGTATTTTGTGTATTTCCACTGCAGATTCAAGAAACAAAGAATAATGCGAACAGGAGAAAGTTACATACACATATGCAAAATAAATCCTTTAAAATCTGAGCAAATGCATGAAAAATTTTTACCACTTAAAAAAATGTATAGAAAAGCCATCATCCATGATAAATTGTCTATTAGGAGTTTCCCACTTTCTGAATTTGCTTCTAAATGTTTCCAATCCAATTCATGAAAGAAGATAAAGAGTAGAAGAACACTAGAAATCAGGAATCCTTAATGAATATTTTTTATCAAGAGATTTCTAGTAAATTAATTCAGATATATTTTCTCTCCCTATTCTCTATTTAGGAACTTTTATAAAAAAGCTTTTAAACTATGAGTATTACTAAGTTTCCTTATATGCCAAAATAAAAATAAGTGTAAAAAAAAAAATGAGTTCTAAATTCTACTTCTGATTCTGCCACTAGCTTGAAAGTTACTTAGCTTTGATGTACCTCAACAGTTTGACTATAAAGTGACAAAGTAAAAATTAAATGGTGATTTTCAACCCTACTTCCAGGAGATGTTAACAGCTCAATCAGATCATTAACAGTGGTTCACTATGACAACCATTAGGAAAGGAGAAGAAAACTAAGAAATCTTTAAAGTCCTTTATTGAGATAATCCTGATAAGAATCTCCTAAAGGAGACATGACCATCCCCCCTACCATGCCTTCTACTTCTAATATAACAACTAAGATTTTATTAATCATATGAAAGCAAGCTCATTTTACAAAATCCTACTCTACTAAAATTTTTCTTACAATACTTTTATTTGGAACCATAAAATCACTGAAATCACCCCTATTCCCAAGATTCAAAGCAATGAATCTTCGCACTGGGACCACTCTACCTGTTGGCCTTACTTTATAGCTTGGGTCACCTGGCCACAAAGGTAGTTAGTTTTAGTGTCAAACTCTTTATCTTTTTTGTAGGAATGTGTGTAGTGCCGATACCTCAATTTCTTACTGTTGCTCAGCATGTTAAGCCCAATTGGGTTGCCTTTCAAAGGTTTTAAACTTTCAGTCTTGTTTTGTCTTGCACATGTCTTCCAGGGATCACCAGAACTAGTAGCAACAATTTCAGATTGACGATTTAACTGTAAAAAAAAAATCCATAAATGTTGAGAGTGAATAAATACCAACTATTTGAAAACCAATTAAAAAGGTAGTAAAAATGTACTAGATATTAGGGATGAGGAAGAGGAATGGCAGTGGCATGGATCTAAGAGTAATTCAACTACGATACTTTCCCCCACCCCGCTAAGGACAACACGAATATATAGGATATGGGTATTTATATTATTTTCTTTTCATTTAAATATTTCCGAAGATATCTGAGAAAATTAAAGAGAAAAACAGAAGAGATGAAGGTAGAGGATCTTGGGAGAACTCTTTCCTAAGAGTAAAAAATAAACATTTCCCCTGCTTAACAGGCCTTACTGCTATCTATAGGGTAGTACAGCCATATATGGCAATAAGTTGTCATTTCAACTAATACAAGGACTTGGCCTTAATATCGAAGTTTCTATATAAACGCAGAAACTGAGATGTCTTCATACTTTTGAAGTTGCAAATAATAAGAACACATCAATAACAATCACTTTAGGTAGATCACAGTATGACAATAGGATGGCCCATTCCTTGAGAAGCTCTTCTCAACCAAGAAAACTATTTTATTACATCCATTGCAGGAGACATTTAAAAGTTGCTTTCGGACTCAAGACAAAGGTCCTCAGATCTTAGTGATAATTTACCCAAAACAAGATGTTAAAAATCATTCTTATATACTTTAATTTTATTTTTGAAACAACAGTCTAATATTTTTTTTTATTTTTATAAGAAAATATAGTCATAAGAAGATAGCGACTTGCCTCCCCTCCACCCCAACTGTCTTTATAGAAATCTAACAGTTCCCTCCAAAAAAAATCTCCCACAAAAAGGCGTGAGGAGAGTTCACTGTGCAAGTACCATTCTTGTTTTTAGGCATATCTGCATTACAAAATTCCAAAAAGACTTATTTTTGACATACTGCTTATCACTTTCTCTTCCTTGAGATGTTTCTTTACTTCCTAATCTTTTACTTTATAGACTCCTTCACTTCTGGTAATGGCATATCAGGTAATGCAGATCAATCTTCCCTCTACTTTCTGCAAACAACTAGAAAAGCTGGAAAAACTACAAATTAAAAAAAAAAAAATCTGTTTCAGGCCTCTGAGGGCTACCAAGGCAGTGAAGAATTAAGAACTAAGATCAGGGACAAGAAAACTCAGAAATCTGAACCCAGATTTGTATTTTTCCCTGAGGCACCTTTTGATTCCAGAAGATGCAGCTGAGAGGCTGAGAAGCTATGCTCAACTTCCAACAGAATCAGAGAGCTAAGGAGACAAAAAGTGTAGTTCAAGGTCTACGAAGTACAAAGGGACCTGTAAACACCTCAAAATTCAGATTAGGATTATGGCATATTAATTAGAGTGCATTAGAATGCTAACAGTCCTCTCACAGGTTGAAATCCAGCTTCCAATCATCTAAACCTCCAGTTCAAGAGTAAATCAGATATTATTGTATGCCAACTATAGATGAAAAATAAAAAATATTAAAAAAGTAAATCGGAATTACCTGGTTCAAATTTTAGAGTAAATCAGAATTACCTGGATGCTTTATTAAAACAAACTGCAGTGTTCGATCCTTACAGTTTATTCTGATTCAGTAGGTCTGGGGTCAGCCTCAGAACTTGCATTTTTTAACAAGTCCCCAGGTAATGCTGATACTGCTAACCAGGAGACATTCGGAGAACCATTGGATTAAGGTGATCCAAGATTGCTAATGTTCCTAATTACTAGCCACAAGTAAATGTACATCCCTTGTAGAGAAATAATATTATCCTTAGCCTCAAATTACCACGGATTTTTCACATGCAATGCCTACCATTCATAAGCAAGCTCTTAAATAAGACAATGTAATCAAAACCAAGAGAAACCACTGATAATGGGAATAGAACTACAGGGGACAAAAAATAATGGGGTTATTATACTCTCTCACTTCCATTAGGAGAATACAACCAATTCCGTATTTGTTAACTCTTTTTTTTTTTTATCCCACAGAAAACTGTTACTGTTGAAAAATAATGATTTGGAAATCAAAAAGACCTGTGGTCTCTTTCTAGCCACGTAACTTTACTAGTTATTTCAAAAATGAACAAAGAAATAACACAAAATGTCTAGCCCTGGAATGGGTCTATAGGAATTCAATAACTATTAGATCTCACTTAATTAGAAACACAAATATCTTCAATTAGAAAGCCCATAAATTTTATCATAAACAACTGGTCATTAAACTGCGTTTGGCCAAGAAAAATTAGGCCTATCCAATTATTGTGATCTAGGCCTATTCCCATGTCATTTTTAAAAAATGTTCTAAGTCAATGGTTCTTAAAGTGTGGTCACTAAATGAGCAGCATCAATATTACTTAGGAATACTTTAAAATGCAAATTTCAGGCCCCACTCCAGACCTAAATCAGAACCTCTGGGAGTTGGGTTCAGCAATCTATTTATCAAGCCTTCCAGGTTATTCTCATCACACTGTTGGAGAGCCATAGCTCTAGGTGATTTTGATACACATGTTAAGAATCTTGGAAGCAAAAAGTTTCCATTAGAGCTTGACCATGTAATTCTGTAATTACAGACAGTATTTTTTGAGGGTTTACTATGCGTAGGCATTATGCTAATTACTTCATATTCAATATCTCATATTTAATATCTTATATTTAATCGCTATATTTTATACATTTCAGTAGTTCTTCAGCAATTGCACCTGAAACATTAGGTCAATTACTTGACACTGCTGAATGACGGACAGGATTAATATGCTCAAATTTCCCACTTCAGTTATTTTTTCTCAACAAAATCTCTCTATCACAAGTAATTTAAACTTTATTGAAACTCTATCCTTATGTTATAAAGATAATTAAGCTTAAAAAGGCATTGTAACTTCTCCAAACTGATTGTCTCCAAAGCCTATTCTTTCCCGTATTACACTGCAGAAGGAATTTTTATAGTTTCTAGAAATACAAACATTGATTTTTAACAGAAAGCAAAAACAATGTTATTCCTAAAAAGACTCAAAATCATTAGGATACAGACCATCTTAAAAATCAAAGGAACTGTACTAAGAGTTCCTTAACATAAATGTAAAAAGTTAAAATTATCTCACCCAAATTAGAGGCACCTAACTTAGCTAATTCAATCATATTTCTGATTAAGTGCTTACACATTTAATCAGACTTGCGTTTTCTTTTTAGAAAGCATTTGGGCATAGCAATAGACAACTTAAAGCCCATCATTAAAATTAAAGCAAGAAAATCTGTATAAGCCAAATTCTTAAACTGCCTAATTCTGCTGCTATAGGTTACTATCAAAAGCTACATCCACTTCAGTCAGCAACAAGTCACACCACTGCTTCTAGCTTTGTCAGATAACCATATCTCACAAAAAACCATTTACTTTTTTTTGTCAAATTCTCTTAGAATACGTTCCCATTTGTTATACTTCGAATGTAGCTGGGAGTGGGTTGGAATCTCTCCATACGAAAGGCACTGGATGTAAATTTGTAAAAGATTCTCTTATCACACAATTACGTATCTCTAGGACACAATTCTAGCTGCCAGAACATTTAGAGCTGTTTAAAATACAACATAAAAATTATTTTAGATACCTGGCACATCTACTTCTTTCTGCCTAATTAATAATTTTTATCCTTCATTTTATTTGTGCTCTTGGTAATCTACATCAAATTATTGGGGGAAATAAAGTGTAACTGAGTAAAAATTGAGCCATTTATGGCTATCTCACAGATTAGATTGCTACTACTAATAAAGTCAAGAATATATTTGAGTCTAGAGGTTTCCCTCTCCTCTGTCCTCCTCTTTAGCAGCCTAAGACCATTTTCTAGCTAATGCAATCACAACATCGGGAGAGCTACTGTGGACTGATGGATTCACACAAAATCATCACATGGTTACCAAACCAACTATAAAAATTGGCCTTACTGATGTCAGATAAGCAACTATAAACACATCATAATTAGTAAAGGGAAACCAGTTTACAAAGGTTCAATAACACTGCATTTAATAATGATAATGCAGCTATTTATAAAAGATGTTCAAGTGCCATACACTATGTATGTGTATTACATTGTTTCATAATTCTCACAATCATCTTATAAGGTGGGTAGTTATTAGCAGGCCTAGAATCTGATATTCTGTCTGATTAACTACAGTAATATAACACTACCCATCCAGAAGCTTTATGTTTCCCTCAACTGAATATTGATCTACATACAACACATTTATGTAGTGCAGGGAATCAGCAAACTTTTCTCTAAAGGACCAGACAGTAAATATCTTAGACTTTATGGGTCATAGTCTCTGTCAAAGCTACTCAACTTTGTCTAAATTAATTCAAATCTGTATCTGTTATTCTAGCATAAAAGCAGTCATAGACAACACAAATGAGCATAGCTATTTTCCAATAAAACTTTATGAACAAAACTTTTAATTTCATATAATTTTCACGTCATGAAATAGTGAAATAGTGTCATGAAAGGGTATTCTGATTGTTTTTTAACCATTTAAAAAATGTAAAAACTATTCTAGTTCATAGACTATAGGTTGTGGGCCAGATTTGGACTGTGAGCCTTGGTTTGCCAAACCTTGTATTATAACATTAATCATTAAGTGACTGATGGGTATATAGCCATAGAAATTAAGCTCCACAGGAACATTGGAACATTGTGCTTAATACATATTTGCTACATAAATAAATATTTCATTGGGACTGCTAAAAGTGCAAACATTATCAATATGTGGTATCTTCAACCCAAATTTGCCATACATCACATAATCAACTTGACCAAAAACCAAGTAATCAGGAAATTTAGTATCTAAGAACTTCAGATAAGATAACCTAAAAGAATGTTAAATAGAGAGACATGAAAAATGTATGTTAAAGGCATTTAAATTCTTAAAACCAAAGTGGAAACAATAAAGGAAGAACTAGACTATAGAAAAAACATAAAATTTTGAGAGAGAATCAAAAGAAGTTCTACAAATGCTAAATGTCATTGAAATGTTTAAAAAAAAAAGTAATGGATAGACTAAATGGCAGGTTAGCTATAGCTGAAGAGAAAAGTTAGTGAATTGGAAGACAGAACTAAAGAAATTACCTAGGATATGGTCTAGGGATAATTTCTTTCTCTGTCCTTTATCTTTTCTTTCTTTTTTCGTTTATATATAAAAAATAAGTTAAATATGAAAAAAATGATTGTCTTATGTTTAATAAAAGTTCCAGAAAGAAAGGCAATATCCAAAAAGATAATGGCTAAAATTTTTTTTCAGAACTAATGAAAAACATGCCTTATAAAGAGGCACAATGAAAGTGCAGAAGCCTAAACGCAAAGAGGTTATTCTGTGAAAGAGAGGAGGAAGAGTACTAAAACACTTTGAACTAAAATAAAGGTTTTCTCTTAATTCTATGTTCATTTTCAAATGGAGAAAAGGGATTATATTATAGACCTATATATTACCCACAAGCCATTAAATATCCAGGAATGTGTTAACCCCTAGGATACATAGATTTTCTAAAAGGATAAAGAGGCACAAATAGATTTTTGGAAATCAACTCATAAATCCTTAATCTCCACTTTTACATTTTCTTAAAACTGACTTACTTTAAAACCCATCTCTAAAAAAGGCATCATACAATATCTCCTTCCCTGTCTCCCATTTCACAATAAATCTTTTTCCATTTTACAAAACGAAGACATAATTCTTACGTATAGTTTTAAGAGTCTAAAAACCTCCTGAAAAAAAAAAAAAAACAATTTGAAATATTAGTATCTAGAATCTTTTGGCACGTATAATGGTAGCAAGGGTTCTTATCTTTCCCTGTTTTACGTATATTTCTGTTAAATGTGAACCTTGGGTTAGAAACTGGGTATTCTAGACCAAAAAAGGATTTTCTTAATTTAGCTATGCTCCAAAATGGAAAAACAAAAGTAACAAATATTTGCATCTATGAACTTTGTGTCTTCTATTCCAATTATTTTCAAGAAAAGCATTGCTCTAAGGAAAAAACTAAGTGAAAACAAAGCAAAGAAAGCATTAAAAAAAAAAAAAAAAAGACTGAAATGTGCTGTGCCATATTACAACCAGGTAATAAACTTGAGGTCAAAGCCAAGGCCATACTTTTCTGCTTTAGAATTCATAAGTGAAATGGCTGTCATGAAGATGCCAATTAACATGTATATTTGAAATGAAAAAAGAAAACTTTTATAGATAAATATTACATCTGATTTAATCGACTGACTGCCACGTGCATGTGAGCTGGCCTTGTCAAATAAGTTCTACGTAGACATTTTCCATTGACTAAATAAGCTAAATATGGAGTTTCAATTTTTAAAGAAAATATATAAAAGAAAAAATATAAGACACTTTATTAAAACATATTGTATTGACAAAGGAATTCTGAAATTAACAAGATTTCAATTTTTCCAATTATTTGTGTATTTGGTTTTTAAAAAGAATCTAAAAGCAACAAGTATAATTACTAGACACTTGTTAAATCTTAAAGCCTTTTCAGTATATTCTCCAAATTCAAAAAGTCAATGACTAATGACTGAATTACAAATTATTTTCAACTTTTAGATGTTAGACTGCTATGTGATTTTGGCATTTAATTCAAAAGGAAAGAACTGAATGATAATGCAACAGCAAAACTCTTTCCATATCCATCTATTTATTATGCGACCAAGATTTCTTCAGCACTCGTATCTTTAAAAAAAAAAAGTTTAAAAAGAAAATTGCTGCTGAAAGTTTTATTCTAGCAATAAATATCTATTCATGGATAAATGGACTAAATGAATAAAGAAAAACATCAGTACCATCTGTTTTAAGGTATACATTTCCAATACAATTCTAGACAATAGGTTTAATATCTGTATTATAGTCTTGAGTTAAGTGTTTATTGATAATTATAAAGATAACTTGATCTAGTAAAAAAAATACTTAGAACTTTTTAGTGAAAGGAATGTTATTTCATGTTAAATTTCAGTGGATGTTTATCTTTTTATTAAAGTTGATAGGATAATTTAAATTTTTTCAATCACATAAAAATCTATGTCACAATTTTAACTTTATATATATTTTATACATGCATTTTAACATGAAGTTTTTAACATGAAGTTAAAATGCATGTATAAAATGTATATAAAGTTAAAATTCTGTGATAAAACTGAACAGAAATATAAATTTAAGAAAAAAGCACAGTATATTTCCAACTGTTCAAGAGGAGATATGTATATTTTTTAAAAACTTGATGCTGAGTATCAAATCATAATTATTTTTAGAGCTCACTGGATACGTATCAGCATCATGTAGGTTTTATTTTAAAATATCAACATTTATACCCTTTAAAATATGTAATAAAGTATACACTTTTTAAAAAAATTAAGGGCATCTGCAGGCCCAAAAAAGAAAAACTGAAGACCAATGTCATGGAAGTTAGTGATGAAAAAAAAAACACCTTTTATTTTTCCCCACAAAGTTCACTATTTTTATACCTCCCTGAAGAACACCTAAACTGCATCACTCTATGGAACTGAGATGTGAAAATAAAAGCTACAGAAAACCGCAATGTGAAAAACTTTACAGTTTTTCAGTGTGAGTAATATAAAGAAAATCTTTAGAGTATTAATAGAAAACTGCAAATTCTAGAAATTCCCTAAATTATGACAAAATAGAGATGTTGTGGAAGAACAAACTCCTACAAAGATGGGGTAAGGGGACTAAATTTAAAAGCTCCTAAAATAGTATTCAACAATAAATACAGAAAATATGTAGACAGGGTGCTATGTCAGACTGGCAAAAATTCAAGTCTTACCACATACCCACTAAGATTACATTAAATGGGAATTCTCATATATTACTAGCAGAATGGCAAGTGCTAATGCCTATGAATGAGGCACTTGGCAATATCTAGCAAAATCACCTATAGATTTAAATTCTGAAATGGCAACTACAATTCTAGGAATCTATCCCACAAATACACTGTGAAGATACAAAAAAACTGTAAGTACAGACTTTTTTAAAGCACTGCTAATAATAGTAAAAGTCTTGGAGAGGGGTAACCTCTGCTTATCAATAAGGAATTAACTGACTATCTATGGTACATCCATTACCTGGTGTACTATGTAGCAATAAAAGTGATAAAGATCTCTATAAATACTCTGCTGTAGACTGATCTACAGATTATACTGTTAAGCAAAAAAAAAAAAAAAGTTTTTAATTAAAAACAAACAAACAAACAAAAAAACCCAACGTACCAAACAATGTGGATACTTTCTCCAAGAAGGGTGGTACATTTTTATTATTAAAAAAAAAAGAAATAAGTTTAGACCACATAATTTTAAAACAGGCTGCCTACAAGTGAAAGAGAAAAGAGATAGAGAGAATCAAGATAAAAGCTAGGCTTCTGTGAATAAAAATTCTTTTGTAGATTTGACTTTGGAACCACGTATTTTTCCGTAATTATAAAACAAATTAAATCAAATTTTTTTAAAAAGCAGTTCCTCCAAAACAAATAAACAAACAAACCCTGGCTCTCATCCAACTGGTGGAATTAACAACCAGGAATAATTTCAACACAGTAACTTAAATATACATTCCTACTGGGATATACCTGGGGATGCCACCAAACACCAACAACAAGAAACCAAATGAAATAAAAAAAATTAATCATTTTGTTAGTAATTATATTTATGCTGGTATTGTAAAACTACTTAAGGTAAGTTTACATCATTAGGAACCAAGACACTAAACCCAAAAACCATAAAAAAAGACTAATATATTTCACAATATAAGAAAATACATTTTCTCCAAGGCAATAACCACCAAAAGCAGAGACAAAAAATTAGTGAAAAAAAAAAAACTCGTTTAAAATATTAGCAACTAGTATCAAAGCAATCAGCCAGTTTTTCCAAAAGTATTTCATCAATCAAACCTAAGATGCATCACTGCTGTTATGTACTAATGCACAAAGAAATTTTTTTAAATTAAACCATGTCATGCCATCATTGTAATATGCACCTAGATAGACTTTAGGTGTCAAAATGGGCAAAAATGTATATTTTAGACTCGATATAAACAGAATTCCTATGGATCAATAATATTTAATACCAAATAGAAAAATGTGCCAAGGATATTAAATGGTAATTATTAGAAAATAAATAAATGGGCAATATTAAATGTGTTCAATTTCACTCATAATAAAAGAAATGCATATTAAGACTACAGTGAGATACTATCTTGCCCTGGCAAATATCAAAAGGTTGATAACACTGTAACAAAAGTTAGAGAAAACAGGTATACTCAGACATTACTAATAAAAGCGTAAATCATGTATAACAAAATTAGAAATGTTATCTGTTCTGATACAGCAACTCTACTTATAGAAATTCATCTTACAGATATACTCATGTGTGAGTAAAATAACCCATACAGAAGGCTAATTTACTTGACATTATTTTGGAGGGAGCAAAGGTTGATAACACCATAAATATTGTGGTATTAAATGACGGCACATCATAAAATGGGAATACTATGCACCAAGTGAAAAGAATGAGGGTGCCTTTAATGAACTCTTATGGATAGTTTCCAGATATATTAATTTTTTAAAGTAAGATTAGAAAAAGTATATACAGGATGCTAGCAACTGTGTGACTATAAGGGGATGAGACAAGAATATATGTTTTCATTTTAATGCATAAAATATCTCTGAAGGGATAAATAAGAAACTGGAAACACCGTTTGCTTCTGGGGTAGGGAAGAGGGTGGTAGCGTCTTAGAAATAAATAATATAAACATCTTCTGAAGTATTCATTTTCAGTATATAATGCAAACTTTTTTAAAAATTAAAAAAGCAACACTTGCCTTTTTTCCTTTTGCGGTTTCAGAATCCTCATCTTCATCTACATTGAGTAGATTTGCCTCACTACACAGAAAATAAGGAAAAAAAAAACCTTAAGTGACAATTACAACCCATACATTAAATTCAGAAGTTGTATCCTCTTTGCATACATAATAATTCAAGGATCAGCAAACTTTTTCTGTAAAGGGCCATAGAGTAAATATTTTAGCCTTTCTAGGCCATATGGTTTCTATAGCAACTACTCATCTTTGCCACTGTAGTATGAAAGCAGCCACAGATTATACGTGTGGCTGTGTTCCAATAAAACTATTAACAAAATCCACTGGTGGGCAAGGTTGGGCCTGCAGGCCATCATTTGTTGATCCCTGCCATAAATGAACACATAGTATTTGTTTTCTTAACTATAGATTTCACATACGGTCACACTCATTTTTACTTTCTTTCTTGGATTTAAAATTAGGGGAAAAGGACAGAGAAACAAACAAAGAAACAAACTGATATGAAAATCTTAGCTAATGAAGAAAAAAGTAATTCCAACGGTATTGCCACAGTAATACCATTTTGAAGAAAATATCAACCCTTCCTTGAGAATCATTGGCTTGAGATACTAAAAGACCAGAAGGATGCATCTATTAACAGTTTATATTAATCTCAACATGTTCATAAAGGATCCACTTGAAGATCCACTTATAATGATGAACCAGAGTGCAATTCATAAATGAAACATACAGGTAACACCTTAAGACAAATTTTTTACATAACCATGACAAGTCTTCTCAAAAAGAAGCTCAAAATACACCTCCGAAGGCAACTCAACTAAGCTATTTTTAGTAAAATCCTAGCTATTTATAATAAAAATGTAAAATCTGTTTCATTACTGTTTATACACATCCCAACTTTTTAATGCTAAAAATTCTCTTCTTCCAAACATTTTCCAAAAATGTTTAAAAAAATGGTATACTTCCCATTCAACTTAATTTCAAATTTAATTCCAATTTTTCAAAACTAAATAAATACTAAATGTCTGTAACAAAAAAATTATTTTAAATTAAAAAATAATCAAAAATAAAAACATAAATGAAAGAAGACCATAAAACACCAATTTTAAATGACAAACTTACCAGTTCTAAGCTCTCCTTCAAATAAAACTTCAGTTCAACATCTCATAGGTGAAGGCACAAAAAGTGGTAATGATGAATGGAACTGTTGCCCAGACAGAAGTGAAGCACCTACAATATTTAGCCAATATACTCTGAATGGCTTCCTGTGTAAAATTTCTAAAGCATAATTATAGTTTCGGTTGAACTTAGTGTATATATTTTTGTTTCTCTAAATTTGTTTCTCTGGCCAGGAGAAAACCAGATCAATAAGCCAAGAAACTAATAGCAATGCTGTATCTGTAATACAAATCTTACAACATGCAAAAGGTTCTATTGAAACTCTTATTTAAAATTTTACACAAAAGTAATTCCAAGTATATTAACAAAGCATAATAAACACTTTACTTAACTTCTGTCTGGTTCAACACCTGTTTATCATTTATAGTGTTTCTGGTGGGAATCTGACCTAAGATGGATTTGGTGGTGGTGGGAGGCTTATAACTGGGAAGAAGGATATTATAGGATTAGACTTTCATACAAAATTCAGGGGTCTTAATCTGGATTGACTTACAATAAATGGTGGCTTTTCAAATCTTTGAACAGAATGCCCCATTTATTTTTTTAAAAAAGAACAATTTCTTTAGCTGGAAATCTTCTAAACAGTGGTTGATTTTTAATCAGAAGGTTACAGGTATTACCTGCATGTCTATACATTTCAAAAGATGGAGAAATATTAACAACAAAATTATTTACCAATAAAGAATTACTTTTTCTTTCCTTAACGCTAGTGTAAAACAGTTCAATATTTTCTTAAGAATGCCACACTCTTAAAAATATTTCCATGAACTATAAATTGTTTTCCTAATGAAGTTTCATTCTTATAAATAAAAATTCTTACTCTTTATCTGTATCTCCTTCACTTTCTTCTCCATGATCGAAGCTCCAATTATTTTTAAAACCTCCATCTCTCTCAGATTCTGCTCTAGTCAAAGCTGAAATAAAAACAAACTGAGATAAGTATTCATTAATAAAGCTATTCAATATAAAATAAAATTGAGCATTCCCCAAGCCCTTTGCTTAGATTTTCTTTTAATTTGCTTGCCCTTTGACGATTTCTCATAAACATCTTATTTCCTCTAAAGAGAAAAAAATCCACATTAAAATGTTTTTGCTAATTTACAGTCATCCATGTGTGTTTGCTAGAGAAAGCTCAAATTAGTAAGGTATAATAAAAATAGGTAGCATAAATATGTATGAAATATATAAAAATCAACCTTGTATCTCCGTATTTGATGACTCATTCTAGAAATTAGTGCCTGTTAGTTTGCTTGCCTTATTCATGATAAACATATCCAGACCACTAACTTTTTCTTTACTGCCATCATCTGTACCTTTTAACAGAAGAGAAACAAATCAAGGACTTTTGTGTTGACAATATGGTAACCTCAATGTCAAAAAAAAAAACCAAAAAAAAACTATATCAGAATACCAAACATGTTTATTATGAGTTTAAAATTTTTTATAAGTGCACGGCTAAAATCCCCTGAAGCCATAAACAACTGGAAAGTGGGAACCCGAAGAGATAAATGAAATAAGATCTTAAGTTCTCATTTAGAGCCATGTGACAAAAACCTGATAGCCTAGAGTCAGGGCTTTAAGATCAAGTTTGGGGCCCCAGCAAGATGAGAAGTCAGACTGAAGACCAGAACACCTGAAGGGCAACACCCTGAGTGGACTAGAGAAAAAAAGAAACTCACTGAAGAAATTGACAGTGAGGATAATTATGTCTTGTCCTTGGCTCTGGGTTTCTGGATTAAATTGAAGACAACATGTATCCACCCCATGATTAGGGAATTCCTGACCATAAGTTCAAAAATACTCAGGTTTGAGACCAGAAGTTTCACAACCTACATGGCCCCAAAAGAATCCATAATTTAAAAAGTCTCACAAGAAAATATGCTCAGCATCACTAGACATTAGGAAAATACAAATCAAAACTATAATGAGATATTACTTCATACCCATTAAGATGGATATTAAAAGAAAAACCCACAAAAAATAATGCGTTGAAAACAATGTGGAGAAATTAGAACTCTTATGCATTGTTGATGGGAATGTAAAATGCTGCAGCCACTGCAGAAAAAGTTTGACAGTTCCTCTAAAGGTTTAACTCCATCAATCCCACTTCTAGGTATATACCCCAAAGAACTGAGGGCAGAGACTCTGATATTTGTACACCAATGTTCACAGCAGCATTATTCACAATCGCCAAAAGGTGGAAACCAAAATGTCCATTAACAGATGAATAAACAAAATGTGCTCTGTACACACACACACACACACGTATATTATTCAGTGATAAAGGCATGAAATTCTGATACACGCTACAACATGAATGAACCCTGAAAACATTACATAGAGTGAAATAAGCCAGACACAGAAGGTCGAATATTGTATGATTCCACTTTTATAAGGTACCTAGAATAGGCAAATTCAGAGATAAAAACAGAACAGCAGAAGCAAAAGGGAGAGGAGAATGGAGATTTATTTTTTAAAGGGTACGATTTTTGTTTGGGATGATGAAAAAGTTCTGGAAATGGATAGTGGCAATAACTGTACATTATAAATATACCTAATGCCACTCCACAACTGTATACTTAAAAATGATTAAAATGGTAAATTCTATATTATGTATAAAAAAACTATAAAAGCAAAAGACTAGAAGTCTAACTGAATCAAAGAGAAATCTTTTCTTAAAAAATATAAAATTTCGGAGACTGTCCCAGGTGCGGAGGGGGCCAACAAAGGAACAGTGGCAGCTGTCCCCCCAGCCTTGGCTCCTGCGCCACACAATTCAGTCTTTCTTCAAGCTGCTGACCAAGTTGCTGACCCTCCATTGGCACCCAGGAAGATCAGGCAATTCTACTGGTGAATACGGATGGATAAGAGAGGCCTTGGAAGATGAAAGGCATATGTAGATGAACAGGTACCCCAGGTAACAGCACCACCTTCCTGCTATGTGAGAGAGAACCCTTGAAAGCCTTCTTGAAAAAACCCTCCCTCCCTAGTTAAGGCTTCAGATGATACACACAGTTGAAATCCGAATGTAATTTCATGAAACCTTAAACTAGAATCACGCAGCCAAGTCGCTTCCAGATTCCTGATTCGTGGAAACTGAGATGATACATTTTGTTTTGAGCTACCAAATTTTTGATCAATCTGTCATTCAGCAATAAATGTCGTGCTTATATATGTCGTGCAAATATGTATATACATATATATAAAATTTCAATATAAGCCTCAAAAAAAAGTTTCAAAGAATATGAGACCACAACTAAAAATATCATTTAAACAGGAGAAAATAACTAGGAATACCAGGTGCTGCAGACGTTAAAAATAAAAATAAATAAAAATAAAAATAAACAGGAGGAAATAAACCATCATGAGCAAATCTGAAACTTCTTTATGTGCATACTGGGGCTGGACAAATAAGTAAATAGATAATGGCAGCAATGTTTCTCCCTGTCAGAGAAAGAGGTTACAAGTAAGCAAGAGAGGAAAGCCAGAACAGAGTCCATTAGAGAGACTGATATGAGCTCATATTGATACATGTACAGATGGATAGATACAGAAACAAATATAGATACGTACTGTACCATAGCAGTATACAGAGCTTAGTCTCAGTATGTCTAGGAGCAGTGACACCCCAGTAGCAATGAGCACACCTACAACCAGACCTTGATTTCTAAATACCATTCACCAATAAAAGGAGCCAGGACTCCAAGGAAAAATGACTGATTCTAGGGATGAAGAAGGAAAAATACAACATAAGCCTGGAATATTCTGCTGTGCCAGAAAGCAAGAAAGTACTTAAAAAAAGGGGGGGGGGCATGTCAAAAGATTAAAGGAGCCAATCTGAAAGACCCTGCCAATAGCCAAACAAAGGTAGAACAATTTTAGCAAAAATACATAACAATAGTATTGGATGATGACCCCGCAAATAAAATAAATACTCGAGTCTAAACTGATATAAACAACTGATTAATAAATGGAGAGAGAAGACATGTCTTTCTTACAAAAAAATACGTACAAACTCTCTCCTCTAAGAGATGAAACTTAATTCCCCTTCCCTTCAGTATACACTGGACTTGGTAACTCACTTCCAGAGTCAACTATAAAAATGGGAATAAAGTAAATTGACAGTGAAAAACCTGACAATCACAATCTCAGCCAGGTGTTCATCTAAAGTGATGTCTTATTCATACCATGTACAATTATGCACCATGTAATGAAGTTTCAAAGATAGACTGCATATACAACAGTGGTCTCATCAGATTATAATGTAGCTGAAAAATCCTATCCCCTAGTGATGTCATAGCCATCTTAATATCATTGCACAATGCATTACACAAATGCCACTGTATTACAACTTCTATAGTATTCAGTACTGCTGTTACAGGTTTGTAGCCTAGGAGCTATAGGGGAACGGAATTTGTCACTCCAAAATATGTCTCTTTGGCATAAGGATTTTAGGCTAGTTAATTTTAAGAAAGAGCAGGCATGAGAAAAGCTCTGAAAGCCAAGAGGCAAGTTAACCAAAAAGGCCAGTAGACAGTGAAAAATCAAGAGATATTTTATGCCCTAAAAGAACTAGGGTTCTGTACACATATTTCTAACAAACCTAATCATATTATTTCCTAATCGACAGATTAGAATCTATAAATTAATAAGTGAAAGAAAAATAGCCTCACAAAAGTGATAACTGCTGGTGAAAAATATATAAAAAGCAAAGACATTTTTAAAACATAAGTTTAGAGCAACTTTGAGTAAGAACAAAAACTTAAAATCCTCAAAAGTCCTTGAGACTATCACAATTTAATATTCTGCTATGGCTGACATTTGTAATGAGTGTGGAAAATTATGTCCACTATACCCCACTTATAAAATTGAAGGAAAGGAAAGATAAACATTGAGTGATCCCAGTTAAGTATCTCAAATTAAATACATGCATTTTTCTCCATACCCTCCACCAAAATGACAGTAATGGAAGGAGAGGGAAAAGCAGAAACCCATAAGAGCAAAATAACCCAGAAAGGGAGATAATAGCAGATGTGTGATATAACTGAATCAATGAAAGATGAGAATTTGATGGATGGGTGAGTAGGAACTGATTTAGTCACCTACAGAAAAGCAAATCTAAATGCCTGTGAAGGCATAAATATTACCAAATTGACACAAGAAAAAGATGTGCACATTGTTGTAGCAATAAAAGAAATGGAATTCATCATTAAGAATCTTTCCATAAAGAAAAATTCAGACCCAGAGGGCTTCTCCAGTAACTTCTTTTAAACTTTTAAGAAATAGCAACAAATTTACCTAAAGTTTCCCAGAAATAAAAAAAGGAACATTTTGCGGCTCATTTTGTGAAGTCAGAATACACGATCCCAAACCTGACAATGACATTCAAGGAAGAAAAATTACCAAGCATTCTCTCATGAAAACAGATATAATACACTAAATAAAATATGAGCAAATCAAATCCAGTGATATATAAATATTACCATCAAGTAGGGTTTATTCCAAAAGCAAGAGTTAACATTTGCAAATTATTAATGTACTAACAAAAAAAAATAAAAACTCTTAGCAAACTAAAAACAGAAGGGAACTTCCTTAATCTGAAAAAGAGTAACTATGAAAACCTTCGGCAAACATAATTTTCCCACTGCAATTAGCTATAAACAGTTCTACTACTCAACTACGTAGTGAGCGTGCTTACTAGCATAGTAAAGTCAAGTCAAGGGGAGAAAATGTGTATGAAGAACAAGGAAAGCAAACCAGAAGCAAATTTATTCAGGTACAAAACCCTAGAAAGGCTCAAAAACTGGAGGCGCTAGTTACATCCATAGGAAAGAAAATTGGCTTTTTTTTTTTTTTGAATATGTATTTAGTAGAGCGTGAGCTAATAAATATATAAAGAATAAAATTGGAATAATCATCATTTGGGAACCAAATGGATCCTAAAACTAACAAATAAGTGCAGGGGGGTCGGGGGGAGGTCAAACTAATGAGTGAAATATAATGAGAAACAGTATATTTACATTGTCTCAAAGTACTTCCCCACAAAATATATATTAACTACAAAGAGAAAAACAGTACCTTTCAGTGGAGAAACCTGGTCAACACCATCTTAACTAAATGATCAAAGTTAATTTCACAAGCAATAAGACAAAAGATCACTTAGTTTATGTCATTCCTTATAAAAACTCATAACTTGAATCTAATCATGAGGAAGCATCAAATAAATCCAAACTACAAAATAACTGTCCAGTGCATTTCAAACATGTCAAGGTAAAGAAAGACAAAGAAAGATCGAAAAACTATTCCAGATTACGAGACAAGACTAATTAAATAAATAATCCTTGATTGGACCCTGAGCCAGAATTTTTTTCCTTTTGAATAAAGAACATTTTCAGGTAAATAAAGTCTATAGATTAGATAATAATGCAATATCAATGTTAATTTTCTGATTTTGGTAACTGTACTGTAGTACTTTAACAGAATGTACAGTTCCTTAAAAAGGGCAGGTAGGACACTATGAGTATTTAGGCATAAATGGGCAGTATGCCTAAAATTTACTTTCAAATAGTTGAGGGGAAAAAAATTTTGTGTATATAAATATGTATAATTAGAAAGAGATAAATTATAATAAAGCAACTGTGTTAAATGTTAACATTTGTGGAAATAAGTTCGGGGCATATATGAGAATTATTGGTACTAGTCCTACAACTATCCTAAATGTAATTTAAAAACAAAAAGTAAAAACTTTAAAGAATCACAGCTTATCAGAGCAGCAACTCACAAATGGAAACTACCACAAGATCCAGTGCTAAGGTAGGAAAACCTAAGCTGTAAATTGATGAATTGTTGGAGGTTTAATGTAGACTACCTGTGAAGTGAAATAAGTGTTACTTGAAAGTACACTTGGATTAGTTGTAAATGTATACAGCAAACTCTAAGGGAACCACTAAAATTTTTAATGAAGTATAACTGAAATGCAAAGAAAGGAAAAAAATGGAATCATACAAAATGTTCAATGGCAAAAAAAAATAGTGGAAGACAAAAACAGGAACAAAGAAAAAGGGAGCAAATAGAAAACAGTAACAAATATGGTAGACATTAATCCAACTATATCAAAAATCACTTTGAATATAAATGGCCTAAATACATCAATTAAAAGAGAAAGACTGTCAGAGTGAATCAAACAGCAAGACCCAACCATATGCTGTCTACAAGAAACCCACTTTAAATAAAAAGGCACATGTAAATTAAAAGTAAGGTCTGGAGAAAGACACACCATGCTATCAATAATCAAAAGAAACAGGAGTAACTATATTAATTTCAGACAAAGCAAATGTCAAAGCAAGGAAAGTTATTAGGGATAAAAAAGGCATTACCTAATGTTAAAGGGGTCAATTCTCCAAGAAGACATAACAATCTTTAACATGTTTGTACATACCAACTGTGTCAAACCTCATAAGGCAAAAACTAATAGACTACAGGAAGAAATAGATGAATCTGTGACCATAGAGACTACAACACTGCTGTATCAGAAGTGGATTGATCCAGCAAGCAGAAAATTAACAAAGACATAGCTGAACTCAATAACACCATCAATCAACCAGATTGCAGGCATACCTCATTTTATTGTACTTAGCAGAAATTGTTTTTTTTTTTACAAATTGAAGGTCTGTGCCAATCCTGCATCCAGCAAGTCTACCAATACTGTTTTTCCAACAGCATTTAAGTCTCTGTGTCACATTTTGGTAATTCTCAAATTTTTTCATTATTATTATATTTGCTTTGATGACTGGTGATCAGTGATCTTTGAAACTACCATTATAATTTAAGGGCAAGCACAAACCACGTCCACATAACATGGTAAAATTATTTCATAAATGTTGTGTGCGTTCTGACTGCTCCACCAAGCGGCCCACTCCCATCTCTCTCTGTCTCCTTAGGCCTTCCTATTCCCTGAGACATACAATATTGAAATTAGGCCAATTAGTACCTCTACAATGGCTTCTAAGTGTTCAAAGAAAAAAGAGCTGCACATCTATCACGTTAAATCAAAAGCTAGAAATGATTAAGCTTAGTGAGAAAAGCATGTTCAAAAACCAAGACAGGCCAAAAGCTAGGCCTCTTGTGCCAAAGAGCCAAAATGAGCAAGCAGTAGCTGCAGATGTGATATAAAAAGCAGTAGAACTAGCAAGTGGAGACTGAAGATGTTACTGAATTGCTGCAATCTCATGATGAAACTTTAACAGATGACAGGTTGCTTCTCATGGATGAGCAAAGAAAGTGGTTTCCTGAGATGAAATCTACTAGTAAAGATGCTGTGAAGATTGTTGAAATAACAAAAGACTTAGAATATTACAAAAACTGAGTTGATAAAGCAGCGGCAGGGTTTGAGAGGACTGACTCAAATTTGGAAAGAAGTTCTGTGGGTAAAATGCTATGATACAGCATTGAGTGCTACAGAGAAATCATTCATGAAAAGAAGAGTCAATCCATGCAGGAAACTTCTCTGTCTTATTTTAAGAAACTGCCATAGCCACCCAACCTTCAGCAACCACCACCTTCATCAGTCAGCAGTCATCAACACTGAGGCAAGACCCACCAAAAGAAAAAAGATTACAATTCACTGAAGGCTCAGATGATGGTTAGCATTTTTTAGAAAGAAAATATTTCTTAATTAAGGTTTTTAGACATAATGCTACTGCACATGTAACAGATCATGATATAATATAAACGTAACATTTATTTGACCAGGAAATCAAAAAATTTGTGACTTGCTTTGTTGCAATATTTGCATTATTGTGGTGGTCTGGAACTGAACCTACAATATCTCCAAGGTATGCTTGTAATTGACATCTATAGACCATTTCACCGAAAAACAGAGGAATACATATTTCTCTCAAGCTCACTTGGAGCATTCGCTATAAGATAGAACATATTCTGGGTCATAAAACACACTTAACAAATTTATAGGAACAGAAATCATAGTGTCTGCTCTCAAACCACAAAAGAATTAAACTAGAAATTAGTAACAGAAAAATTAACTGGAAAATCCCAAATACATGGAAGTTAAACAATACACTTCTCAACAACAAATAGGTCAATGAAGAAATCAAGATAAATTTAAAGACATTTTGAACTAAATGAAAACACAACTTACCAAATTTGTGAGATGTAGTAAAAGCAGCACTTGGAGGAGAACTTATAGTATTAAATGCATATGTTAGAAAAGAGTATCTAAAATAAGTCATCTAAGCTTCTATCTTATGAAAGAGAACAATTTAATTCCAAAGTAAGCAGAAGAAAAGAAATAGCAAAAATTAGAACAGAAATCAATAAAATTGAACAGGAACCCAACAGAGAAAAATCAACAAAATCTATATAAAGAAAACTACAGAACTCTGATGAATGAAATCAAAGAAATAAATAAATGGAGAGATATTCCATGTTCATGGATAGAACTGTCAATATTGTCAAGATGTCAGTTTTCCCCAACTTATAGATTCAAGACAATCACAATCAAAATCTCAGCAAGTTATTTTGTGGATGTTAAGAAACTGATTCTAAAGTTTATTTGGAGAGGCAAAAGACCCAGAACAGCCAAAAAGTCTTTAAGAAGAAAAAATACAGAGGATGAATCCTACCCAACTTCAAGACTTACAATAAAGATACAGTAATCAAGTCAGTGTGTTATTGCCAAAAGAACAGAAGACTGAATTGGTGGAGAAGAACAGAGAGCCCAGAATAGAGCCACATAAATATAATTAACTGATCTTTGACAAAGGAACAAAAGCAAAACAGTGGAACAAAAGATAGTTTTTTCAAAAAATGGTGCTGGAACAATTAGACATCCACATGTAAAAAATTTAATCTAGACAGAGACTTTACACCCTTCACAAAAATTAATTCAAAATGGATCACAGACTTAAATATAAAATAAAAACTATAAAAATCTTAGAAGATAAAATAAGAGAAAACCTTGGGTAGAGAACCTTGGGTATGATAATCACTTTTTAGATATAATAAAAAGGCACGATCCATGAAAGAAAGAATTGATAAGCTGAATGTTAAAATTAAAAACTTTTGCTGTTAAAGACAATGTCAAGAAAATTAGAAGACAAACTACAGACTGGGAGAAAATACTGCAAAAGACATATCTGATAAAAGACTTCACCCCAAAAATGCAAAGAACTCTCTTAAAATTCAGTAAGAAAACAATCAACCCAATTAAAAAATGGGCCAAACATCTTAACAGACACACCTCACCAAAGAAAATATAGAGATGGAAAATAAGCATATGAAAAGATGCTCTACATCACATATCATCAAAGAAATCCAAATTTAAACAATGAGATACCACTACCTATTAAAATAGCCAGACTCTGGAACACTGACAACACCAAATGCTGGTGAAGATGTGCAGCTTCAGGAGCTCTCAGTCATTGCTGAAAGGAAGGCAAAATGATACAGCAACTTCGGAAGGCAGATTTGCAGTTTCTTACAAAACTAAAAATACTATTATGTAATATAGCAATTGCACTCCTTGATATTTACTCAAAGGAGTTTAAAACAAATGTACACACTAAAACCTGCACACAGATGTTTACAGCAGTTTTATCATAACCCCCAAAACTCAGAAGCAACCAAGATGTCCTTCAGTAGGTGAATGGATAAACTCTCGTACATCCAGACAATGGAATATTATTTGACACTAAAAAGAAATGAGCTAACAAGCCATGAAAAGACATGGAGGAACCTTAAATGTATATTTTTAACAGAAAGAAGCCACTATGAAAAGGCTACATGCTGTACAATTTCAACTTCAGTCACTCCTCAGGATCTGCGAGGCACTGTTCCATGTCTTGGGTATTGTAAATAATGCTGCTATGAACATGGGGGTACAGATATCTCTTTGACAGTGTTTTTATTTCCTTCAGATATATTTCCAGAAGTGGAATTACTAGAACATATGACAGTTCTATTTTTAATTTCTTAAGGAACTTCCATACTGTTTTCCATAGTGGCTGTACCAATTCACAATCCCACCAACAAACAGTGCACAAGGGTTCCCTTTTCTCCACATATTTATCTCTTGTCTTTTTGATGATAACCATCCTAACAGGTCTGAGGTGATATCTCACTGTGATTTTGATTTGCATTTCCCTAATGATTAGTGATATTCAGCACATTATAGTATACCTGTTGGCTATCTACACATCTTCTTTGGAAAAATGTTTGTTCAGGTCTTTTGCCCATTTTTTAGTTTGGTTATTTGTTTTTTTGTCATTGAGTTGAATGAGTTCTTTATATATTTTGGATATTACGCCTTTATCACATATATAGTTTGTAAATATTTAATAAAGTTTTAAAAGTATTTTTTAATGTAAAGAAAACATAAGGCGTACACTACATATAGATTTTGAAATTTAGTTACCACAGCCTGCGTAGCTAACTGGCACTCTCCTGCTGTCATAAAAACTAAAGAAATGAACAGTAATTAACAAAACAAAAAAATAAAATTATAATACAAAGGACCAGTAAGACTAAAGGATTTCTTGTGTCACAAAAAGCACATTAAAAAAGCAGATGACTACATTAAAAAGTTGTTCATAAAATTATTCCATTCATTTAAAAAATAAGACAAGTATTAATTACATAAAACATGTTTGATCAATATAATTAAACCAAGGTTTACTATTTAAAGTATATAAAGAACCCCAATAGTCCAAGAGAAAAACAAAATGGGCAGAAGATATGAATGAGCAATTAACTCGTGCAATTGAATACGGATTAACTCTAGGTTGGTACTCAATATTTTTTTAATGTTAAATGAACAATGAATAATCTTTTTAAATACGGCAATAAAAATACTGTAAGTCCTCAATGTCATCGATAAGTTCTGTGAATTTAAGCAGAATGACGTATAATGAAACAATGGTATAAGTTTACCATAGGCTAACTGTTATAAATAAGAGTTAACTAACTTCCTATGGCATCTCGTCACCATTATAACAAAATGATATTATTTGAGGACCTGCTGTACAGAGGCTCCTCAACTTACAAATAGGTTGGTTAAGTGCATTTTAAATCCCAAATGCACTTAATGCACCTAACATACTGAACATCAGAGCTTAGCCCAAACTACCTTAAACATGCTCATCAGAATACTTGCATTAGCCTACAGTTTAGCAAAATCATTAAACACAACAAATAAACTGTAGAGTACCAGTGCCTTACTCTTGAGATTGTATGCCTAACTGGGAGTTGCGCTCGCTATTGCTGCTCAGCATCACCAGAGTATCGTACAGCCTATCACTACCCTGGCAAATGATCAAAATTCAAAGTACAGTTTCTGCTGAATGCATATGCTTTCACACCATCAAAAGTTGAAAATTTTTAGGTGGAACCACAGTATCAGGGACCATTTGTATTCCACCTTATAATAAACAACACTACCTCAAAGTCAAACCACCATCTGATAACCTCATCAGAGCAAAAACTAAAACATCAGATATTATCAAGTAGGTGATGATGTATATAAATAGGAAAACTTAAAAACTACTAAGGAAAGCACTTTGTAAATCAATTTGGCAATACCTAGGTGAAGCTGAAATTACACATGATAATTCCAATGTTTTCACTGCTAAGGGATACACTAGATCAGGTGTCAGTAAAGTATGGCCTAGCCAAATCGGGCATGCTGCCTGTTTTCATAAGGCTCATAAGCTAAGGGCTTTTACATTATTAAATGATTAAGGGGGAAAAAAAAATCATATGAATGTTTCATGACACATGAAATTATAAAAAATATAAAATTTCAGTGTCCACAAAGTTTTATTGGCATATAGCCACACTCATTTGCTTATGTATTATCTCTTACTGCTTTCTTGCTAAAATGGCAGCATTCAGTAAACTACCACAGAGACTGTGTGGACTGCAAAGTAACTAACTATCTGGCCCTTTCCTGGGGATAGTTTGCTGACTTCTGCCTAGAGAAACATGCACATGTGCACAAGGAAATATACTTTTTAAAAAAGTTAATACTAGCAACATGAGATATACTTAGATATTCATAGTAGCAGTGTATGTAATGGTAAAAAGTTGGACACAACCTAAATTTCCAAACAGGGGAATGTATAAATAAAATGTAGTATAATTTAGTAGTTGACAGATGGCCACGGGGATGGGAAGCACAGCATAGGGAATACAGTCAGCATTAATGTAATGACTAGGTATAGAGCCAGAGGAGAGAAAGAGCAATTAAGGGGATCATTTCATAAACTATATAAATGTCTAACCAATGTACTATATACTTGAAACTAAGAAAATAAAATTTTTAAAAATGTAGTATATTCATATTATGAAATACTAAAGGACAATAAAAATAAAAGCACTAGATTATCACCATTAATCTCTCCAACAATGCTGTAAGAATGAAAAGTTGCAGAATAAAGTATAATATGATTTATAAAATATACGAAAATATGCAAAACAATTTACACACACACACACACACACACACACACACACACACAGTTCAGAGATACATACATAAAGAGTAAAGTACAATGAAATGAAGGGGAATGAAAACTACTTAATTATGGATGGTGGTTACCCCTGGAGAGGAGGTAGGAGGATGCCAGAAGGAAATAGTTTACCCCAGCTTCAACTGCATTGGTGATGTTTTCTTTAGGTGAGGAGGTAGAACATGAGTTTTTTGCTATATTATTCTTTTTAGCTCACATTAATGTAAAATATTTCCCCCAAATTTTAAAACTATCATTGATAATATTTTACAATAAAAAAATAGGACAAAATTTTTTAAAAGGATCACTGAGACAGAAGTTAACTTCCGCAACAGAAATATAAAATTTAGAAATGTAAAAAGCAGTGAAAGAAAACAGAGAGAATCAAAAGCAAATGTCAGAAAATCCCAATAAAGCAATTTTTGGTGGCTCTATAGTGCTATCGATTCAGTCTTGATCTCAAGAACCTATCAAAATTCTCCAAAAGCAGTCTCTTGGAGCCCTGGGCCACCATATTACAAGTTTCAGTAACCTAATGCAGAGATCACATCAAGAGGCTTTTAAACTACATAAAGAGAGTAGGGCCTAACTTTCCATTGCTGATAGAGGTCAAACATTTGAAAGCCATCTTGGAACCTCCAGACCAGCCAAGCCACCACTGAATAACTACTGCAAATGCTACATTAAGCAGAAAAATCACCCACGTGAGGTGGTATTTCTCAAATTCCTAATTTACAAAACCTTTATCCTCTGGTGCAGAAAACAAATAGATTGTCCGTTAATACCTCAAGATGGAGTCTGAATATATTATATCCTTGGAAGTAACAGACTAACTTGGAAGTAAGTAAACTAGAGTTCTCTATGAGTCACCAACACCATAATATTCTTTGACTCAGGATCCACCCATTTATTGTTCAGTGTTCTCTCAATTTATCTACTTCTTCGTTCCACTCAGTGAGTTTCTATGGACCTTTTTTGGCAGGATGATGACACACAGTTAGTTCCATCCAAGGCCATTATCGGGCAGCAGTGTGGTGCTATTGGTGTTGCTGGAAGCTCCCTGATCTTCTACAGAACATAAATATCAAGTACTTATCCCAAAGTAATGCAGTTAGTTCTAACTTTACACAGAATACTCAATTTCTAAAATTAGTTGTCTCAAGCTGATGCACACCAAGTTACAAAGCAAGGAAATGAACAACTCAAAAATGACTGCAAAAAACCAGGCAGCTCCAAGTATTCCTTCAGCACCAAGGAAAGGGGAAGAGGGCCATCAAAGTGACATGGGAATTTAGCACTCAGTGAGACAGACCAGTAAAACACTTTAATTCTTAAAGTGCAAATGAATAATTCAACAAGGAGAAAATTGAGTTTTATAATAAACTTAGAAGATAAACTTGAAAAACAGGTAAAGCCTGTAAATGGTAAAGACAAAGGAGACACAGGAGTTGGTACTCAAACTAGTGAAGAAAATGCTGATAAAGATTCTCAGACTTGAGTGGCAGAGTGAGAGAAGTCCCTGAATCTCTCCCCTTGAAACAACAATAAGCTGAACATCTACAACTCAACAAAAAAAAAAACACCCAAACTGCACACCAGCACATCTGAGCATGGAATCTGTGCATAAGAGCTACCGGAGATCAGAACCGCAGGTGTCGGGTGGTGGACTTGGAGAAACAAAGAAGCTGCCTCTCACAGCCACCAGAACTTCCTGTAGGAGGAGGGGGAGGGGAGAACAAGTATATAACATAAAACAAGACGGACCAGAGGGAAAACCCACAAAAGCCAACCAAAATAAAGGAAACAAAAACACAAGGACAAAGAAGCAATGGAAACACCAAGCTACCAGAAATCAAAAGAAAAAATGGCTGTAAGACCTCATATTTCAATAATCACCCTAAATGTAAATGGACTGAACTCACCAATAAAAAGGCAGAGTTGCAGAATGGATCAAAAAACAAAACCCAACCATATGCTGCCTCCAGGAGACACATCTCAGTTCCAAAAACAAATATAGACTCAAAGTGAAAGGGTGGAAAATTATATTTCAAGCAAATGGCATTCAGAGAAAAGCGGGAGTAGTGGTACTAAGATCAGACGAAATACACTTCAAAATAAAAAAAGTAAAGAAAGATACTGAGGGACACCTCATAATGATAAAGGGAATCATGCACCAAGAAGACATAACACATTAATATCTATGCAACCAATCATAGAGCCCTGAAATATGTAAAGCAATTAACAGAACTAAAGAGAAAAACAGATCAAAACACTATCGTAGTAGGGGACCTAAATACCCCACTGTCAGATATGGATAGATCATCCAAACAAAAAATCAATAAGGAAATAACATCCTTAAATGACACATTAGACACAACTATCCCAAAACAGCTGCTTATACATTCTTCTCTAGAGCACATGGAATATTCTCAAGAATCAACCACATCCTGGGACGCAGAGATAGCCTCAACAAACATAAGACGGTTGAAATCATACCAACTATATTCTCTGATCATAATGTTTTGAAGCTAGAGATCAAATGCAAAAAGAAATCAGGAAGAATCACAAAGACATGGAGATTAAATAAGATGCTACTGAAGAATAACTGGGTCAGAGAAGAAATAAGAGAGATCAAGAGATACATAGAAACAAATGATAGTACAACATATCAAAACTTTTGGGACATGGCAAAAGTGGTCATAAGAGGCAAGTTCATATCATTACAGGTCTATCTCCAAAAACAAGAACAAGCCCAAATAAACAACCTGACGCTTTATCTTAAACTAGAAAAGGTAGAACAAATGAAGCCCAAAGTCAGCAGAAGGAAAGAAATAATCAAAATTAGAGCAGAAATAAATGAAATTGAAAAAAAATATAGAAAAAATAAATGCAACAAAGAGCTGGTTCTTTGAGAAGGTTAATAAAACTGACAAACCCCTGTCTAGACTCATTAAAGAAAAAAAGAGGAAAGATACAAATAAACAAAATCAAGGATGAAAGGGGAAATTATGATGGACACTGGAGAAATACAAAGGGTCATACAAGAATACTATGAAAAAGTACAGAACACCAAATTTAATAACCTAGAAGAAATGAACCAGTACTTAGAAAAATACAACCTTTCTAAGACTGAATCAAGAAGGACTGGAAAATCTAAATAGACCAATCAGCAGTATGGAAATTGAAATGATCATCAAAAACCTACCAAAAAGGAAAAGTCCAGGACCAGATGGCTTCACCAGTGAATTCTACCAAACATTCAAAGAAGATTTAATATCTATTCTCCTCAAACTCTTCCAAAAAAATCGAAGAGGTAGCAATACTTCCCAATTCATTTTATGAGGCCAATATCACCCTGATACCAAAACCTGGTACAGATAACACAAAAAAAGAAAACTACAGACCAATATCTCATGAACACGGATACAAAAATCCTAAATAAGATATTAGCCAACCAAATACGGCAACATATTAAAAGGATTACACATCATGATCAAGTGGGCTTCATTCCAGGGGTACAGGGATGGTTCAACATACGCAAATCAATTATTGTGATACACCACATAAATTAAAAAATAAGAATCATATAATCATATCAATGCAGAAAAAGTCTTCGACAAGATACAGCACCCATTTATGATCAAAACACTTAACAAAACCGGTGAAGAAGGAAAACACCTTAATATAAAAAAGCCCATGTTTGACAAGCCCTCAACCAACACTATACTTAATGGTGAAAACTAAAAACCTTCCCTCTAAGATCAAGAACAAGGCAAAGCTGTCCACTATCGCTACTCTTATTCAATATAACACTGGAGGTCCTAGCAAGTGCAGTCAGGCAAGAGAAAGATATAAAAGGCAACCAAATAGGAAATGAAGTCAAACTGTCACTATTTGGGGATGACACGATTCTCTATATAGAAAATCCTAAAGACTCCACAAGAACACTACTAGAAATAATAAGCAAATACAGTAAAGATTCTGGATACAAAATCAATGTTCGAAAATCCATAGCGTTCCTATACTCTAATAACAAAGTGTCAGAAAAAGAAGTGGAAAAAATAATTCCTTTTGCAATTGCAACAAAAAGAATAAAATACGTAGGAATAAATCTAACGAAACATGTGAAGGACCTATATAATGAAAACTATAAGAAATCGAAGAAGATACAAAGAAATGGAAAGGTATTACGTGTTCTTGGACTGGAAGAATTAACATAGTTAAAATGACCTTATTACCTAAAGCATTATAGAGATTTAATGCAATCCTCATCAAAATCTGATCAGCATTTTTTAAAGAAATAGAACAAAAAATCATCAGATTTGTATGGAAGCACAAAAGACCCCAAATTGCCAAAGACATCCTGAGGAAAAAAAATGAGGCTGGAGGCATCACTCTGTCCAACTTCAAATTATACTACAAAGCGACAGTAATCAAAATGGCATGGTACTGGCAGAAAAACAGACACACGGACCAGTGGAACAGAAATGAGAGTCCAGAAGTAAACCCATATTTACATTGGTAAATAATTTTCAACAAAAGAGCCAAAAACATACAGTGGAGAAAAGAAAGCCTCTTCAATAAATGGTGCTGGGGGAACTGGAAAGCCACCTGTAAAAAAATGAAACTAGCCTGTTCTCTATTACCACACACCAAAATTAATTCAAAATGGATTAAGGACCTGAATATAAGACGTGAAACAATAAAAAGCATAGAAGAAAACATAGGAACTAAATTCAAGGACCTTGAACTTAAAAGAGGATTTTATGAATTTGACCTCAAAGGCTAGGAAAGTAAAAGCTAAAATAAATAAATGGGACTATATCAAACTGAAAAGCTTCTGCTCAGCAAAAGAAATCATCAACAAGGTAAATAGTCAACCCTCCGAATGGGAAAATATATTTGCAAGCAACACCTCCAATAAGGACCTAATATGCAAAATATAAAAAGAACTCAATAACAACAAAAAAAAACAAACAATCCAATCATAAAATGGGTAGAGGACCTGAACAGACACTTCTTCCTGGAGGACATACAAATAGCTAACAAATATATGAAAAGATGCTCAACATCTCTAGCTATTAGGGAAATGCAAATCAAAACCACAATGAGATACCATCTCACATCTGTTAGAAAAGCTATAATCAACAGGACAAGTAATAACAAATGTTGGAGAGGATGCAGAGAAATAGGCACTCTCATATGCTGCTGGTGGGACTGCAAATTGGTACAGCCACTATGGAAAACAGTATGGAGGTTCCTCAAAAAACTAAGAATTGATCTACCATATGATCCAGCAAGCCCTCTACTGGGCATTTCCCCCAAAGACTTGAAAACCCATAGCTGACAATAGTAGACCATTCACTGTTGCATCACTCCAAGTAATGTGACTTAAGTATACAACTTCAGTGGGTTGTAATTGTGATCATTAACAATCTGACTTTGACTTTGTGGATTAACTGTTGTGTTTTGTACTGGTATAGTTTAATTTTTTCCTGTAAATAATGTGACCATGTTCTCTAAGAGTTTAGGTAATAAAAATAGAAAGATTACAATAACAACTCCAGCATGACCCAGATATCCCTGAATGAAAGAAAAAAGAAAAGTTTCTAACATTATTCCTCTTTTCTTCTTACTTATACTTGCCTGGTTTCAGAAATTCTTGAATCAATCGCTGATCAAAGAAAAGTCAAACCCATGAGTACTTCTGTTGATATTTATACCTTTGAAACTAATTACAAATTGTGTGGCCTACTTTGTTTCTTTAGCTTCCTAAACCATCCAATTTTAAGAAATAGTATGACTTCATTGGATTAAAAACAAAACAAAAAAACACCACATAAGTATGAGAGAGGAAAGACAGCTGTGTAGATTAAGATGGCTGCAATTTCTTTGCCACTTGTGCCCTTGAATGGTCATGCCTAATTCCTCTCCCCTTAAATCTGGGCTGACTCTGTGACCTTTGGGCCAATGTAATATAGCAGAAGTAACTGTAATTTCTGAAGCTGGCCTTAAGATATCTGTAGCTTCTGCTTTTACCCTCTTACAGTGCTGCTTCATCAATAAATGATAATTCCCTATAAATTCTTATTATTTTTACTTCCCTTGTCCAGCCCCCATCACAAAGGGAAAGTAGGAAAAAGAAAGAATCGGGAAGTAAAAGCATAAAGGAGGAAAGATGGAGGCAGGACGGAAATGATGAAGGAGGTTAAGGCTCTAAGTCAGGTCCCAAGCTCCAGTTCTGATCTCCCCACTAATTTACTCTAGGTCACATAACCTCTCCATATCTTTAAATATTTCCTCAAATATTATGCATATTTTTATAACGACAACAGGAACAATCAACTTAATGGAAGTCTAGACATATGGAATACATAATTTCATTCTCTTTCCTCTCATATTACACTAGTTAACCTACAATATCAAGAACAATAAGCTAATACCTAGAAAAAGAAAGTAAGTGAAAGAAAAACATTAAAAACTAAATTTCAAATAAAAGGCAAGATGGAATGAAAGCAAGAAAAGGAAATTCTTTTTCTCTTCTCTACCTAAGAAAATAAACATAATAATTAATACCAACTAACACATAGTGCCTGGAATTATATGCCTGGAATTGTTCTAACAATGTACTATATTAACACATTTAATCTTCACGGCAACTTTATGAGATAACTATAATTATTAGCCTTGTTTTATAGATAAGAAAAAACAGAGGTTAAAGAATCTATATCCAAGATCACACAGCTAGTAAGTAGTAGAGCTAGATGTTGGATTCTAGCATTCTAGCTTCTGAGTTCACGCTCTCTCTATAGATTTCTAATGAAAATCATTTCCATTCCAAGTGAGTTTCTTTCTACTCTATTCCATGAGTACATGAAATCAAGTGATAAGCAGAGTATATCAGTTTAACTGAGATGAAACCAGGAAATACATATACTTAAGCAATAAATAAGGAATGACACCATGATGTAGTTTCTAAAAGTAGTACAATCAAAAGAAAAAGGAGCAGGGCTAAATGGAGAACTCTGTGGTGTGTTCCTCTGAGCAGACTGAAACCAAAGGCCCTGTTCATATTCATGGAATGCTGATCATTTAGGAGAAATTATTTTAGTCCAAGAGATATTGTGAAGTATTACCATCCCTAGTAAAAGTGACAAACTAATTAGGTTCTGAATTGCATTTATATGCATTTATAGACATTTAAGTAAGGCTAAATATGGCTTAGGGGAAATGGAAAATACTTCTCATGTAGCAATATAAGCAATTTTGCTGGTATATAGGACAACGCTGCAGTCTTTTCAACCTAGTGCACAAAGTCCACAAAGAGAAACGGGCCGGAATGAAAAAGAAAACAACGTAGTTAGTTCTGTGTGTGCGCGCGCACACACACACATACACACACATATATTTATGAATAGGATGGATGGATGGATGGATGGGAAAGAAGAAAAAAAATGGAAGAAAATATTGGTGAGGCAATTATTTGGTAGAAGAAAAAAGGCAAAGAGAAAGTTAGATATGAACAAGTACAGCATAAACAAAGACATAAATGTGAAAGTAGACTTGTTAGAGATTCCACAGAGAAAAGGTGGAAAATATTAACAAAAAGGTTACAAAGACAAACTAGCTACCATCACCTCTGCCCTATCCTGCAAGTTCCCTAACTGGTCTTGCTGATATCTTTCCTCCCTCTCTAAAGCTTTCTCCCTGTGGTAGCCAGTGACTTTTTTTGAAACAAATCTGATGTTACCTCCAGTCTCATCTTGTACTACTCTCCTTGCTAGTACCACACAGTCCTCTTTTTAGTTCTCTAAATGTGCCATGGACCATTTTATTCCCTCTGCCTGGAAAGTTGTTTCTCCACCTTTTCTTCTCTTATTCACCCTTCAAACTGCTTTGATTAGATCAAATTCTCACTGTTATGAATAATCCCCTTTTGCCGCACGACAGTTGTAATTTTACATTTACAAGTGTGATTATTTGATCACTGACTTTCCTCAGTAGACTAGAAAAGTCAGAGAAATCACATTTCCCCCATCATTGTGATTCTCCCTCAGCTCAGTACCTACAACATTATAGTTACTTAATAAATATTTGCTGAGTAAACAAAAAGAAACCTGCCAAACTGCCAAAAGTGAAAAAACAGTATAAGGAAACCTTAAATGTATGAAACAGAAAATAACAAGTCAAAGAGAAAAAAAAAAATTCAATACAAGCTGTGGCCTAATAAAATGCACATAATTTCAGTGTGACATTATACAAACAAAATAAAGTGCAATAGTAGCCAGTCTTTTTCCTAATGAAGCCAGAAAAATAAATGGTATTAATATTTTACTTAGTGGTTATAAGAATTTAAAACATAATTTAGAATATAGATGACAAAGACACCTCAAACTCAATTTAACCAAAGCAGAGCTATTTACTTCCTATTTCTCCACCTGTTGACTCCACCTCAGTAAATGGAATTACCCTCCAACACTTCAAATAAAAACCCTAAGAATCATCCTTGATTTCTCCCTTACTTCGATCCTCAATATACAACCCATTACAATTCTGTTAGCTCTATGTCCAAAGATATCTTCACTCTAACCACTCTTCCCCAGCCTCCACTGCCATCACCCTATCCCAAGCCCCTGTATTTTAAACCACTATGTGTCCTAACTCATGCTTTTACTCTTACTCTTTTCTAATCCATTCCACACTGCGCAGTGATTTTTTTAAAGATAAATTATATCATGACAGACCTTTGCCCCAAACTGTTCAATGATTTCCCACTTCTCAGAATGAAATAAAAATTATCTTGCATGATAGATCTGTTGCCTCTCTTTCAAATCACCCTTTTGCTTGCTACATTACAGCCATAATGACCATTTTGTTTAACAAATGGAATCATGTATCATCTGAGAATCTTTACACGCATTATCCTCTCTGCCATATTCTAAAGCATCCCATAGTTAAGGTGTTACCTTAAATCAGGTGTCACTTCCTCAGGAAGGCCTTTCCTGACTTTAACACTATGTAAAATGACTTTTCCATTCTTTCATTGTTCTGTATGTACATTTCTTCTATAGCCTTTACCATATTGTTATCATCTTGTTTATTAACAACAAATATGTTCCAGGTGCAAGAAATATGAAGGTGAAAAAACAAAGTCATTGCTTTCATGGAGCTTATATTTTAGTAGGGCTGAAAAACATGAAAACAAGAATTTATCATGTGTTAAGTGCTATTACAAAAAATGAAATGGTGTGGCAGCATAACATTTTAAGTATGTTATCAGGTCTGAGCAAATCTGAATAAAATGAAGAAGGGTATTAATGAAAATGTGGGGTAAGATGGTTCTAAATAGATTAATTTTAGTTATTTATTAAGAGTCTCTCCCACTACTATATAAGTCCTATGAAGGCAGGGACCTTATATCTTATGCACTGCTGTATTCACCTTGGTACAGTGCCTAGCACAGAGTAGGCTGCTGCAAATATTTGATGAGTGAATGAAAACCTACTTCAGTTTTTCAAGTCCACTGGAGAGTGAGGAAAGTATACTATGTAGATGTTTAAATATTAAACACTAAGGGCCTATGGGGAAACATTTTGAAAACATATTAACAAGCTAATACAAAATGTACATTGCTGCAAGTTACAGTGCAGAATTTTATTATTAAAAGTGTAAAGAACCAAAAAGAATTAAACACAAAAAATTAAAAAATACAATTAGTGCTGAATATCATTCTATTTATTTAAAAAGTTTCAGTACAATATATGAAAATCAGATGAGAAACTGAAATCCTTGCTTTTCTTTATCCTCATATTCTAAACAAGTTACCATTCGTTTTATGAGAATGCTAAAGGAAACATGATGAAACTCAAAATTTATCACATCTGTATAGTCATAGACCCTTAAATTAGAATAAACTAAAAGCAACAGTTTGAAATTCACATCTGCCCTGTATGTGTTGGCTTTATTTGTGCTCTTTCTATCCTATATTCATCTAGTCAGAACTTAAACTGAATCAGAAGTGTATAGAAGCCCGAAACTTACTACAGCACAAAAGTATAATCATCTGCAAATAGAATAATAAAGTCAGTAAGCCATTATTTGAGGTCCCAATATCAAAACAAAAAATAATGCATGTAGCACCCTGTAACACAAGTTGCACCACTCTGAGACTCTGACAGGCACCCATTCTGCCCAAACTAGAATAGAGGTAGAATGGAGGTAATATGAAATGAACCCAGAAAAACTTACAAGCTTTCCATATCTTCTTACCAGGAATACCATATAAAACTCTCATCACTTTTAGACAAAGACTGGCTTACACAGCAAGGTAAAATTCCTTTTGCTTTGCTACACTCATGGAAGAAGAATTAAGAAAATTAAGATTTCTTTTCCCACCCACATCTATCAATCCTTATTCATTCATTAGACTAATACTGAGTACCTACTGTGTTCCAGGCACTGTTCCAAGCATTGTTTAAAAAAAAAAAAAAAAAACATAAGGCATACCCATTCCTCAACACTCTTAAAGAACCACAGTTAAATTGTACTTTCTTAATTTAGAAATGTTTCTAATTAGTTATTTTTTAAGTTATCCTTATACTGCATATGAAAATCATCTTGCAAAATTACCCAGAGTGGTTAATCCTTTTAAATAATCACCGCACACAGCCTCATTTTCCTAAACAAGAAATATATATAAGCTCAATTACCAGCGTAAACACTGAACACATAATCAAACTAAGCAATGTGAATATTAAAGTTCCTGGTCCATAGCTACGATAAATTTAGCTGTATTTTGGGGGTCCCTATATATGTGGGCAAAGAGCCAATATTGTTATCCATTGCCACCATCCTCAACAATAACATAGTTTTTACTAAGACTGGCCTTACTTAGCCTATCTAAATCAAATGTTTTAACTTCCTTACAAGTGAATAAAAATGGGACCACCCAAACTTTTGTCTTTAGCTTTGGTGACTGACTGTTCCAAAATTGTGATTGTGAATCTCGTTCTCTTTTTTCTGATAAATTATTTTTAGCAAAACACATTTTAAGAATATCAGACAAGGCCAGGTATAACCTGAATGCTGGCTGTAAAAAGCCTGAAGTTCTATGAAACAGGAAGAGCAGTGAGTATAAAAGATACTCAATTAAACTACCCTCTCCCTTTCCTACTTAGATTGGTCTCCAATTTCACCCAAACTTAGCGATCTGAAACTTTTCCATGAACAAACACCCAACAAGACCTGAATGCAATCTGCTCTCATCCTTGGGCCACAAGCACAAAAAATAAAAATCAAAAAAATCAAAAAACGTGAGACTTACGCGTGCACTCTCAAAGGACACCCACCATGTCCGGCTCGCATCCCAACGCACCCGCGCCTTCCTCCGCCGTGCCGGCTCCCAGCCAAGCCCCTTCCACCGACGGGCTCGAACCCAGCGCGCTGCCTCCTCGCCATCGCCCCGGCAGCCCCCGCGCCCCCGCCGCCCCACCCCCCCGTACCTCCACCGCCCCTCCAAACCTACCCGGCGCGAATAACCGAATATCCGGGGATCGAGGGGCCACATTTTCTCGTATTCCCCCTCCCCCCCACATGGGCAGACATACATGTACCTTCCAGAAAATTAATCTCCCCTGAGCTGCCGCCGCTCTTGCCAGCCGCCATCTTCCTCCTCCCACGCCGCCTCCTCCTTAATCCATGGCCCACACCGCCGCCGCGCTCGCCGGGATGAGGGGCCGCGCCGCAGGAGGGTAGCCGCCTCAGGGTTGCGGGCCTCGGACTCGGCCGTCAGGCGGGCGGCGTTCCCGCGTCCGGACGGGCCTACACAAAACCAGGCCAGGCGTTCCGGGGCCTGTATGCGGGCTGGCGGGCGGCGAGGCCCGCGGCCTGGGCTTCTCAGGCCCCTCCGGGGCAATGCGAGCGGCGACGACGGCGACGGCGCTTCCCAAGCCCGCTTCCTCTCGGCCCACGACTCCCCATCCACCGCCCACTCAAGCCGCCTGAGAAGCTTCCCCCAGCCGCGGGCCCCGAGGAAGATAAGTAGAAGGCGACCACACAAACACGCCTCCCTTCGTCCCGGGCCGTAAAAATGGCCGCACCCGCCGCGCAGGGCGGCAAGGTCTCCGCTACCGTCAGGCGTCCCCCGGCCCCTCGCTCCTTCTGCAGCCGCCGCCGCCGCTACGGCCGTCCGCCCACCCCGCCCAGGCGTGAATGCATCAGCGGAGGCCTTTGCGACTGTCCATGTGGACAGGGGTGGGTCTCTGCCACCGCTTCGCGTCCGTAGCCACAGCAGCTCCTGCCGCCGCCGCTCCTCCCCCCACGGGCGCTGGAGCTGCCGCCCGGCTCCCGCCCCCGCCCCGGCGCCGCCCCTTTCCCATATTGTTATCATCTTGTTTATTAACAACAAATATGTTCCAGGTGCAAGAAATATGAAGGTGAAAAAACAAAGTCATTGCTTTCATGGAGCTTATATTTTAGTAGGGCTGAAA